>NW_010420469.1:4806-6472 GCF_000710305.1 Buceros rhinoceros silvestris | reverse complement strand
TGAAGGCCACTCAACAGCAGCAGAAACACTTCAGTCTTCCAGCTAAGACAGAAGATTGTTTTCAAGATTTTCTTCTCAGGTTGTTTCCTCTATCAATCAAACTACCACTGGAAGTATAAAACAAAATTCAAATACCTATTCTTCTGGTGGAACTAAGGTCCCTTCACAACCTCCCAAGACTGCAGGTGCTATGTGGAGATTGTGCTACAACTTTTTGTATCAGTGGATTTGACGTAAGGCAGGAGTCCCAAGAAATCTTATCGGAAAGTGGTTTGTGCATGGGATAACCCTTAGGAAGTACGTGAGGTGGATTCCAGGAAGGATTGTTGTGGCCTTGGGACAGTTGTAGCATGTTTAGAATATTCACTGGATACAGTGGCACTAGACAAAAATAAAAACAGAACAAAAAAAAAGAACTGCTTTGGGGTGTGAGTGCAAACTTGTGTCTATATATAGACCAAGTACTAACAACAAGCTTTCATGAATTGTTATATATACCATTCATAAAATCTAGTCTTTGCTTACACATAATTACACTTTGTCTAATTAGGAAATCATTGATATTTGGAACCTTACATTGGAGCTTGGGTAGAGCAAAGGATAAGCACAGCTCAGCCCATGCCCTAACGCACTCTTTCTGCTGTTTTAAGGAAACTTCCATTGCTGGTCCCAATCTGCACCACTAACTCCCAGCAGCTGAGCAAACATACGTCCTTAGAGGGGGTGAAATGTGTGGTGCCAGCTTCCCACACCACCTAACGTTGTTTGGTTAATTCAGAAGTACATGTTCATTATTCACCAGTTACCTTGTGGGGCCATGGGACAAGCTCAGTAATAAATGATTTTAACAAACCTGGGATGTATAAAGTGGGTGGCTGTTATTGCAACTGCTCAACTGGAAAAGAAAAAGCCTACAATAACACAACACCTTCATTTTAGAATTTAAGTGTATTCATTCATGGAGAGATGGAAAGAAACTTCCATTTCAAAAAGTCTGTGAAAAAGCATCTTGGATCACGCAGACTCAATCACAAGGAATCATCACATCAGTTTGTTTTCTTATTCTCATCCAGGAAATACCATCCATTTGGAAACAGCATCTGGTATTTTGAGTAAGGTCCACTGCTGCCCAAATGTGAGGTTATTATAACACTTATTGCAAGTACTTGTGAAGATGCCCTCTCCATCTTAACGAACATCCTATAGCAAGCTGTTTTGGCACAGGCCACATATGCTGATAAACAGGCTGCTCAGTTGCACAAGTGAAGTAACAGGCAATTAGAGGGCTGAATGCAGAGTAAAGACAGAGTCAAGACTCTGAGGAGCTGGCAACCAGGAACCAGCTATACACAAGATACAGGCAAGAAATCCCTGTCTTTCAGTGCAGGAATTTCACCTCCCATCTACTCTACACACCACTGATTCTGTCTCTCTCCTCAAAACCAGCCTAGGTAAAGAGGGCAGATTCAGATTGTCTACAGTCCTGAGCCAGCAACAGGGAGAAAAACCCAGACCAACCAGAGCAGTTCAAGGTGTAAGGCTTTCCTATTGGCAGGTTTTAACTCCAACACTATGAAGTCTCCTCTTCTATAATGTCAGATAAGGAGGCAAAAAGAGAACTGGATTGAAAGCTTTCTTGAAGGCCAGTTAGTATAGAGAACCAGAC
>NW_010420469.1:0-4712 GCF_000710305.1 Buceros rhinoceros silvestris | reverse complement strand
TTCTCTTTGGCTGGGAATCTTGCACACCTGTTCAACTAAAAAAGAACTGCGTGAATGAAGGCTCACTTCTTCCATTTCCTATAATGTCAAGCCCTACTTAGCAATTTCCTGAGGAGTTTCACAGTAAATAAATGGATAAATGAGACTCTTTATTAGTATCAACCCTGGAAAATATTTTCAGGTCTTTTTACATAAGAAAATGTCAGCAACAACAAAAGAACTGATTTAGGGGTTTTTTTTGTTTTTTGTAAGTCTATAAAGGTATTTAGGAACTAACACTGAGGAAATGCACTTTACTTTTACAGTATGGGAAAATGGCTTTGACATGATTAGCGATAAGAAGTGTTCCAAAATTCTCTTCCATAGTCCTGCTACCATATATATTGGATGCTTCAAGCTAATCTGGGAATAAACCACAATGAGCAGCACACTTTCAAGTCACTGCCTGAACAGATCTACCACAGAATACTTTGGAGTGGATCTGCCTCAGCCTTTCCTCAGTTATGGCAGTCATGCTCACCTAAAATAAATACTGGGTGAAGAACCAAGGTGTTCCCCAAAATCCTGATATCCAGGAATTTTCTCTAGCCTAATGAATATTTATTATACAGAATTAAATGGTTCAAGCTCTTATAACACAGTCCTCAGGACACACAACTTCAAAGTTCCTCCTGCAAGTAAGGCAGAGAGGCACAGGAATTTGGGTCTCTAGAAGCCCAGGATTTCTGACCTACAGTTTTATATAAACTGCCTTGTTTCTGTGAGGCAATTCACTGCTGCATTTCTAGTCCTTTGCTTCAAGATTTCCCATATTTGTAGACACAAGCAAACACAGGGCATTTAAAGTCAAACGAATCATGCTGTTCAAGCAAAAATATCACTGTTTGACTCATACATACAAATCAGAAAATTTTGATGTCAGTGTCTGTTGGGCCAAAAGGAAATAGAGGTGCTTTCAGTACTACTCATTTCATGTGCATGCAAACCTTGGACTCAAACTACCACAGTGCTCCATTATAAATTATCATACGTCAGTGGTTTTATATAGCATGAAGCTCAGGACTCAGTAAGTGAAGAATTATTTGGGGTCAAAGCTGCAGTCTAAACACTGGATTCACTCTGCCCTTTGCCTCTGATAGGCAAGGAAATACAGATAGACACAACATTCCTTACCCATTCAGAACAAAATCCGAGTAGGACAAGTCTTGTCTTCAGCAAGTACATACACCGATGCACTGCATGAGGTTTGGGCATACACAAACTTTGTTGTCTACAGGCTAGCAACAGACAGTTTCAAGACCCAGTTGTGTACTTTGATCCTTTTGATGTGAAAACTTCTACGCAACATTAGAGTACAGGAACTTTTTTGCAAGGCACTGCTTTATTCTTTTATGAGCTTCAATCCTGGACAATGTCCTTGTACAATGACTCAGAGGAAGGCACTGCCTCTTGAATGTACAGCCTACACTAGGCAACATGGTAGACACGATGGTCGTCTCAACTCTGCCCCTGATGACTGGAGCCATCACACAACTGGTTTTTGGTATTGTGGCATTTGGAAATTCAATAACCTTTGACTGACTGGATGAAAATTCAGATTGGGTAAATGAAATAGTACAACACCCAGTACACAAAGTATGATGGCAGCTCATATGGGAGGGAACCAGCTACAGTGAGGGAAGTCTGGCAACAAAGGCTACAAGAATCCTGTTTCATATGGAACTAGCTATGCTGACTGAACTTGACTAGGCATTGTACACTAGATTTATTCCGGGCCTGCATTCTGTCAGTCTCAGAAGCAGGCGCATATTACAGGATGCTGAAACCACTGAGTTAAATCAGGCAAATCACACCTTTCACACCACTCTGTGTGTGCATAGGAACAGCCACACAGAGTCAAACCAGAAGTCCCTCACAGTTTCTCCAACAGCATATGTACAATAGTACAATACATTATTAAACAGTCTAATATTATTACTATACTGTACAATAACATTATTATTCCTTTATATCAAGTAAAACCTAAAGCTTCCATGCTTAGAATTATTTAACTCAATATTGCAGCAGTTTTGCACACCCCCTTCCAAACTTCCTCAGCTCTGGTCTACAGCTAGAAGGTCGAACAAAAGCCAACAGGTATCAGCCTACCCAAACCTAAAATCGAAGAGTTTTCTGATGGCTTAGCTTCTTCAGATGAGCACAGAGACAGAAAGGTAGGTAGGAGTTGCAGCTTCAAGCAGGAAAAGGTGTTGGGGGCGGAGAGGGGGGTTAGCAGGATAAGCTGGACCACCGATACTCCTGTCCTGGATCGCCACAAACTGCCATGAACACAATCACAAAATCAGTTGTATTAGGTCCCCTGTAAGCTGTTAGCTTTCACACCCTGTCTTGTATTCAGATACTTTGTTGATCTATTTCAGCACATTAAATTGCCAGAAAACCTCATTAAAGGCTTCCCTCCCTCAACTGACTTCACAGACTGAAATAGCTCAGTTAAGAATCTGTAACTGTAGCTGCCAGAGGAGTTTAGACTACAGTGAAACTTCAACCCAACTTGCTAACAGGGTATCAGCAAAGTGTACTATACACCTAATAAAGCTGCCACTTCAAAATCAAGAAGTTGAAGCACAACCAAGCGAAAAATAAGTGAGCCTTATGTATATAGCCCAAACAGGAGTCAAAGTTATTTCACTATATTTTGTACCCACACAGAACACTTCAGGATAATCCTCCAAACCAGGCAGCATGAATTTAATACCGTGTCTCCCATATCATACCCTGGCAATCTTCACTCTGCCCCTGACATTTGATCTAGCCTGTCCTGCAACTGTTTACAAGTGAAGAATCCGCACAAGACAACTGCTTACATTTTATCATCTTTCTACCCAGATCTTTCAAAAGAACGCTGAAAAAACAACTCAACCTAACAGTAGGGGAGCACTGAAGTCAATTAGACATATCAAGAACTAGTAACAATACTCTTAACTTGCATTTCTAAAGTGGAATGTCAAAACTAAAATACTTGGAGCCTTGGCATTTGGTCACACTGCAGCTTGTCTCACTGGGTTTTAACACAATTTCACCTTTACTTTTAAGCAGGTTTTATAGCCGGAGAAACAGCACAGCAAGATGCAACCTTGAACTTGCATTTCCTAATTCACTTCTGAAATGTGACGTGGCACTACTGCAGCAATCAGCAGGCAGTCTAACATTACGTAAACAATTTCAAAAGCCCAATGGATATAGAACAGATTGTTAGTTTGGAGGAACAAGAACTCTGCAGCTTTGCTAAGTAAAAACTACAAAATATAAACAGGTTTTAGAAGAAGCTGACTGGTTCAGGTTAGCACTAACAAGTTTTTACAAGCAGCTTCTATACATCAAGCCATTTTAGCACCTCTGTTGACAGCAGGCAACAAGGAGTCGACAGCCATCAGAAAAGGAATCTTATGAGTCACCAAATCATTCTATAAACAAGTTGTTAAGTTACTCACACCACTGCAGAAATCGATAAATTAGTCACATTTCCCAGGATACTAGGGATTTAAAAAAAAAAATTTAAAAAATCACATTTCCCCCCACCTTTGCTCCTCACACACCAACTGCAAGGCATAAGATGTAAAGAAAGCCCTTAATAAATCAGCTTACAGAGGGACTTGCCTATCACTCAGAATGACAACATGGTATTTTTCAGTCAAAATAATCAAGGTACATCATGAATTTTGCATCAGAGTCTACTGTGAAACCCAGGAGAGGTTTATAAAAATAATTATGTGCAATTATGTTAATATAATTTTCCATCATTAATCATCTCACAACCCCAGATGACAACCAGTGCTATTTTGTTATGAAGCGATCAGGTATCAAGTCTTGCTCTGTTTCCAAAGAGAGGCACTTCAGTGCGATATTTGCATCCCAGGAGCTACTGACTCGGCTGTCAGCACCAACATTTTATCATAGCTCACCTTCAGACATCTATACGTTGCTTTGATGAGCAGTTACATTTTTCACAAACTCTAAGCTTGTTTACATTAAGCGCTTAGATGGTGTACTTCACCAAAGAACCATCCCTGTGCAGTTTCATTGAACTGAAATGCCACTTGTTCTTTGACTTTTATTAAGTTCACTTAGGTTGACCACATGAGCAGCCCTAAAGTAAACAGGGTTATAAAATACCAGGATGATTCTATCTTTAGGTGCTCGATAGAAACACTTAGTTGAACTAGAAAACTTTAAAAATGACTTTAGATACAAAAGTGTAACAATTATACTGCGCAATACATCTTTATATATCACTAAGCCAATGAAATTTAAAAAAAAAAGTTTTTGCACCATCAGGAACAGCCAGAAGTCCTGAACCTCCATTCTCTTACGCATCCTTGGTCAGAGTAAACCGAAACTTCGGAATGCTTGGGATTCAAAATACCCTGAGCACATACTAGTGCAACACCACAAAGCATACACAATCCATCGGTAAAGGACGGGGGGCAGGGAATAGCAAGAATCGGATGGTGCTTTATTATACAAGCATGAAAAGTAAGTTCCTTTGGAAAATAACTTCTTGGGTGGACTTCTGGACCAGTGAGGTAGCCCAATGGGAGAGAAAAAAGTGGAAGTGGAACTTGGTCCCCACGCGTGATACCTGCCAGACAGTCCCTCGCACCCCCCGCGCACCGGTGGGGGCGGGACGGGACGCGCCGCGGTCCAGCCCG
>NW_010420468.1:17290-18998 GCF_000710305.1 Buceros rhinoceros silvestris | reverse complement strand
TTTGCTCTCATTTTCTAATTGATTTTTGTTTGAAGATGCCAAATATTGAACTTCAAAAAATTATAAATCAATACGGCATCTACAGCAGAGAATGAACCACAATGAGTAAGAATCTCTAGAAAACCACTCAATAATTACTTGTTATAAACCCCAGCTACTTTAGCACCCTCATTCACAATGACCTGCCTCCAGCAACATGCTTGTCACACTCTGGTAGCTCTTAATGAGATTGCTCCGCTTTGCCAAGCTGACACTTCACTCTCTTGGAGCACAAGCCTGTGAGCCTCTCCGGTGCCCTGCAGCTCTGTAGGTGCAGAGGCAGCCTGACCCATGGCTCAGCCAGCCCAGAAGGCAGAGTCCTCCATCCCATTCTCCCCAGTCTGGCATTCTGGCTGCACCTGCTGCCAGCAAGGATGGGCAGGCTCCTCCTGTCTTGACGAGTGCCAATGAGAGGCTGGAAGTCTCTCCTCTTCCTCCTCCTCCTCTTCCTCTCAAGGAAGACCTTGTAAGAGGTCACAAGATCTGTCCCGCAAGTCAGGCTGCCTCCTACCCACCAACCTGACCCTGCAGCTTCCATGGAGAAACTGGCTGACAGACAGATAAATTTGAGGAGCTGCAAACCGCCAAGAGAGGGCTGCGGACTCCTTTGTTGAGCCTGGGGGCACTGATGCCCTGAAATCCCACTTGCACACAACTAGCGCACCATGACCCTGTTTGGACAGTTGGCATCTGAAGAAGCTGTTAGGGAAAGGAAAACTATCCTTCCTTCTCCTTCGCAGACTGCAAAGACAGCGGGAAAGGCACGTCCAGAAATAAGAATGAATTCTTGTGCCGTGAACCTCCTGCTCAGCCTTGTTCTGCCAGTGCAGGAGATTAACCCCGTTTCTCCCCCTGCATTGTCATATGTCTTTCAAACCAGTGGCAGTCATGTGGCTAGAGAAAAATCCCATGTCATGAATATTTAGAAGTGTTTGCTGATCAGATTGCAAAGGGGTGGGGTGGGAAGAGTGGAAAAGCACTTCAGGAAGATACAAAAGCCTTGCTACAGCACCGTCACAATTTGGAACATCCAAACACACTACCCAGTCACAGCTCTCGGCAAGGACGGTCACATCATGCAGCAGTCATACGCCAAAGGTTACTCTACATCCATGAAATTCCTTTAATGGAATAAATATTCCTTTCTTTTCCACAAGAAAGGTTGGATCAGATGATCTCTGAAGTCCCTTCCAAGCTGGTATTCTATGAACTCGATGTCTTCATGCAGTGATGAGCCAGAGCTCCCCCAGAGCCTGCCCGAGCCACAAGGCTGGGTTCAGATTAATACAATCGTGCAGCACATATATTTTCAAATGCAGCATCCAAAGAGCCAGCTCAGTCCCTTGCCCAGCTGGGGAGCAGCACTGTTTCTCATCACTCTGCAGCACTGGCTCCCAGCATGGTCTCCTCCTCCTGTCATCCCCCTGCAATCTTGTGCCATCAGGGTCCACCGCCAGCACGCAGGACCACGTGAGCTGTCCTGAGAAACATGAGGTAGACCCAGAGCATGCAGGAGTTTCAGAGGCACAGCACAGAAACATGGGAAAAAACAACCCTCTATACTGGTTTGCTGGTTCCGACACAGCCCTGGGACATGCTCCTGGGTTAGATTCCCAACTGTTAAATCCAGCACATTTCTAGGACTGGAAGAGTGTAGGACCAAGAGGGG
>NW_010420468.1:16539-17155 GCF_000710305.1 Buceros rhinoceros silvestris | reverse complement strand
GAGCGTAGGACCAAGAGGGGGCAGGGGTTGAGGGTAGGACCAAGGAGGCAGGAGTTGGGAGAGGTGGTGGAAGTCACATGAAGAGCACCTTGCCACGAACTCTGCTTGTTGTGCCAAGAGATGTCAGCCCAGCTTGGCTCCAACAAACCTACAGGGATCTGGGCACGCACGATGGGGGTCTTCAAAGCCTGTGGCAGAGCTGGGATCTAAACAGGACCTCTGAGTCTTAACCTCATGACCATCTTCAGCCTTCTCCAACCCAGAAACAAACCTGAATGATGTCCATCTCACCAGATGAGGTAAAGCAAGGTACAGAGCCTAGATGCACATGAAAAATGGCTCTAGGGATTTGCCAGCCAGCAGCCTGACAGAGTCAGCATGCTGTTGGCTGGCCATGGCTCTCAGAGCAGGAAGATGGTCAGTCCAAGAAAGGGTGAGAAAGGCAAGATCTCTGCCTGCTGTGGCTGCTCAACATGATTTGCAGGGAGGGTCTGGTACAGCCCTTCAATGACAAACACTTCAGCAGTGAAGAAATTGTAGAATCACAGAATAGTTTAGGTTGGAAACAACCTTCAGCTCGTCGAGTCCCCCCGATCACCAGCCCTGCCCGGTCCCT
>NW_010420468.1:14613-16257 GCF_000710305.1 Buceros rhinoceros silvestris | reverse complement strand
AGCAGCACCTCCACACGGCTGGGAAACCCCTCCAGGGATGGGGACTCCACCACTGCCCTGGGCAGCCTGGCCCACTGCAATCACTTTGGTACCCAGGGGCGCGAGACAGGGACCAAGGGATGACTCAGGCTTTGGTACTTGCTTCCTCCACCAGCTCAGGACAGCAAATGGCTGGGCACAGAACATAACGCTTGTTCAGTGGGGGGTTTTTTTGCTCCCTTTGGCCTGCCAGCAGCTGCTCTTCCATTTTTGAGGTTGTCCACTGTAGCAACAGAGCCTCAGAGCTGCAGACAACCTGTTCCACCAGGACTGCCCAGCCAGGGACACAGGAACGTGTCAGAAACTATATTAAAAGTGGCCTTTCGAGGTCAATTCCCTCACAAGAGTCACTGATTGCCTCAAAGTGAAACAAAAGCAGCTCCGAGGCAGGCTGCTGCTGGGCTGATGCCAGCAGCGACCCCTGCGCCACTCCAACAGGAATGACAAAAGAAAGAATATTAAAGGGCTTTGCAAGTTATTAATTCAGGTTATGGACATTTCAACCTTTCCCAGATCTCAGTCCAGGAAGGAGAAAAATCCTCTGGTCTGCATTATTATGGGAGACAATAACTCTCCACGTAGAAACCAAAACAATTCTTGTTCTTCACGGGGAGGCATGGGAGCCATTAATCCAGCTGGAAGAAATCACAGTCATTACTAAGGAAAAATTACAAGACCCTTCACTTTTAAATACTTGATAAATAACTATTTGCCTGACTGTTTACTGGGATGCTATTCACACATTGTAATCCAGGAATAAACATGAAAATAAGTGTATTGTCAGCAATAAAACAAGTAGTTACTGTCTCGCCCGCTCGCAGACCCTGTAATTCACACACAAAATCACTCTCATCACTTTCCCGTTAAGTTTTCATTGTGCTACTAAATTGCATAATAAGACTTCCAAAACACACAACAGTCATTAATTCCTTTGGGCCATGCTGGGGCCTGGTAGCACAGATAATGCTACTGTACAAGGTGCTGTGCAGCTGTAAAACAGAAAGGTCTTCCAAATTATAAAGTTATTATAGGGAAACATGCTAGAAACTAGACCACAAAGTACCTCTAATCCTTACAGGTGTCCTCCTTAGGACTTTCATCTCTGAACACCCACCCAGGCTGCTGGTTTGGTGCCCAGCTGTGGGTATGTTGCTTCCATTGAAGAACTTCTCTACCCTTCCCTTTACACTTCCCAACCAAAATGCTGCAACCTGTGTGCATGGAAAAGGCCCCGGTTACACCCGCTGGGCACTAACCTACAAGCAGACAACCCACATGCTGTCACAGGCTGCCCCAGCAGTTGTTCCACGGAGCATGCGCTTACAGTTCTGAACTGGAGCACCCTAATCTAAGAACAAGTATTTGATCTGCTCCCAGCAGGCCCCTTAGCCATGTAAGCAGCTAAAAGGAAGCAGAATACAGGCTAAAGGAAGCAGAATACAGGCTAAAACAAGCATCGCATTCACACAGCTCCAGCTAATCTGCAAAAGGGGCTTAAAACCAAATTTTCATGCTTCAGCTCAGTGGCAGAGTAAGTCTAAAACACCAGCTTTTCTCCTGCCTTCTGCCCTCATATCAGGTGCAGAGATACCCAGTGTGAAGAGG
>NW_010420468.1:4868-14424 GCF_000710305.1 Buceros rhinoceros silvestris | reverse complement strand
CTGCTACCGTGGCACAGCACGACACCCACACCCCAAGACTCACCCCAGTGCAGCAGGGAAGTTGGGAAAGACAAACAGCCACATCAAGAAGGTTTGCAGGCTTCTGTCCAGCCTGCTGTGTAACAGCAATCTCACGCATCCCAAGTACCAAAACCCCTCCAGCTTACTCCAGGCAGCTCAAAAGAACTGCATCTTCCTCACCAAAATGCCTGGGACACGTCAGGCTGAGAAAGCACATGTGGCTATTTGGGTATAAGGGGACTCGGAGCTAAGAAGACAGTTAAGATCCCTAACTGCAGTGGCACAAAGGTACCACCTCCCCTGACCTCCATGCGAGAAAGGGAATGCCTGGGACACGTCAGGCTGAGAAAGCACATGTGGCTATTTGGGTATAAGGGGACTCGGAGCTAAGAAGACAGTTAAGATCCCTAACTGCAGTGGCACAAAGGTACCACCTCCCCTGACCTCCATGCAAGAAAGGGAGAACAAGAGCGAAAGCGCTGGAAAACTCCAGCTCTTCACCACTCGTCCTCAGGACACACAGTCCCCACTTGGGAAACCTGTCCCATTTAGACCTGACACAATTATAAAACTTTACACACAGTCTTAATGTTGTGAGCTCTGGGGACTCACAGACCAAGGGGGGGTGGGGGGAAATGAGGCTAATTATCCTTTTTCAATATTCCCCATCTGTGTCTAACCTCATTAAATTGTCCTCCAGCCTTCTGGAATGATCTTGAGGTACAAGCAATACTTACCTACAGGGGTTTGCAAAAAACCTAATCCCTTCTGAGCCAAGAGGAATATTATGTCTTAACAGTTTTTGGACTCTTGTGCTTGAGCTGCCATGTCCTGGGTGCCTTCCACGGGCAGAAGCACTGTACAAGAGGCAGGTGCTGCAGCCTGCAAGATCCTGAAGCTGCTGAAGTGCACACGTGCTCAGAAAGGCTGGAGAAGCCCCATCCCTGGCACCACGGCAGGTCAGGTTGGACCCTGGGGCTTTGAGCAACCTGCTTTGGTTGCAGATGTCCCTGCTCCCTTTGGGGGGTTGGACTAGATGACCTTTAAATGTCCCTTCCCCAAACCATTCCATGATTCGATGTTCAGCACCTACCAGCAGAGAATTAAGTCCTTCCACAACTGAGCCTCCAGGCCACACCTGCCAGCACACTGGGTATGTGTTTATTTTATGCTGGATTCCCTGGTGTGAAGCCTGCAGAGCTGAAATTAATAGGTCCCATCGCTTTTCTAATTTGAAGTAAAACATTAGTTTGCCCCCTTTCAGAAAAAAACCCAACATTCTCCAAATCTTGCTCTTCAAACCAGGTGGAGAAGCTGTTCCCTGGGAAACTGAGCCTATTCCCTGAAGCAACACAGACAAGACCAGGCTGGAACGGCTGATAACTCTGGGGGCTGCCTATCTGCACAGAACCTGCTGGCTGGTTTTCGAAAAGAAACAGATCTGCTCAGAGCTCTCCTGGAGTCAGGTGAGAGCCAAGCTGCCTGCCTGGTGATGCTCCTCACAGCAGTGTTGCTCACCAAGCCGCCAGCCTAGGCTGCAGCGCAAACCAATTCATCTGAAAACAAGCAGAGGTGAACATATTTTTACATCAATAATGCATTAAAAGTGCTTTTTGACATCCATGTCCTAAGCTTGTAAGTCTTGAAGGAAATGACTGAACTTCCATCACCTCTTGTACGACAAAGACTCTCTGACACATGTACGGAAAACATACGGACAGAGCCACCACCTGAGATGCTGACCAAGCTGTCAGGCCCCTCTGCCATTCACAAACCCTCTGGCTTTCTGCTTGCTACTTCTGCAGGATGCTCTCTAAATCCAGAAGAAAGCAGCACTCCGGTTATCAAGCTCCCAGTGGGGCTTGCAAGAGGTAGAGCACATCAAACCCAGCTCTCTGGAGCAGGTGACCCTCAGTCAGGGCACAACGCTTCACCTCCCTGTTGCCTGTTAACCTCCCTGTTATCTACCCCAGTTTTAAGTCTCTCCAAGCAGCAGCTCTCTGCTTGCTCCATTGGATAACCATTCCCTTGGCCAGCCCAAAAGCCTGACGTGCACTTTGCATTTCAGTCTCTGAGGCATCCTATCATTTTTGTTCATTTTTAACTTCAAATCCTGGAACGTGCCTCCCAGCTGAGCAGTCCAGGTGAACAGATGCAGTTGCTGTGACACTGTTAACCCTGACTTGCAAGTATGCCAAAGCAAAGAGAGATCCCTGCAGCCCCCCTGCAAAGCAGCGCAACCTTCACCTTATAGATCTCGTCTCTGGCTGAAGGAGTATCATAGTCTCCAGAGCCAGGGGTTCAAACTTCACTTACAGCTCTGAACAGTGGACACAAAGGTTACTCAGATCACAACAGGAGCCAAGGCATAGTACAAAGCAGGAGCATCCCCATGGGGAAACAGCCAGATTAAGCTTGACTTGGTTTGTAATGTATTAATGAGACAGTAAGGCAGCCACAAGCTTTGCCTTCCCTTCAGGCTACCAGAGAAATCTTCCTGCTTCAGAACCTTAGTTACAGAGGAAAAAAAAAAAAATCCATCTCGCAAGCAGCACCCACAGGCTGCAAAGCAGACTCTGCCAGCACCTCACCAGACATCAAAAGCCCCTTTCTGAGCCTGGGGCGGTCAGGAATGAGGCAGCAGCTTGGAAACAAGGGAAACAGGGCAAGCAGCAAACTGCTGGGACTGGATGTGAGGCCCCTGCGATGCAAGCCTGAACAGAGGCACAAAAGATCCCCTTATCAATAGCAAAAGAGCCCCCCTGAGAGCCGAATAGGTCACTAAGCACCTTCTGCTTCCAGAGCTTTAAAAGTCAGGAAGTTGTCTGAGAGACCAGCCCGGTACAGAAACAATGTCTCCTCCCTTACCTGCTGGGGAGGGATGGGAGATTCCTCCCGAAGTGTTTCCACACTAACTGCACACACTGCAGACAGAAAACACTTGGAACACAGCTGGTCATCTAGCAACCAAAGCTGGGGCAGTGCCCCGACACCACAGGTCTGAAGGCCCTAGAAATGCCCAAGTTACCAGGAGGTCAAGCCATCACCCTGAAGAGGCTGCGGCGACTCCTGCCTCTGGAGATCCCAGCTGAACCTTCTTTTTCATCACACCGACTACCAGCCAAAATGCACAAACAAAACCAGCACACACCAGTTATGTCCTTAAAAGCACCAAGCTGTGTTAGAGGCCTAAGATGACTTTCAGGTGGACACTGGCTAAGGCACTTAGGGATTCCGAAGAGCTAGAGGAAGATGACAGGAGCCAGCAGGCTGGTGAGCACCAGATAACGCACTGTACAAAGCTGGCACCACTGTGCAACACTCTGTAAAGTCACAGCCACCCTGTGCTTCTGTTTGCCCGTCTGAGGAAAGCCTCATCTGCACATCTACTAACGAAAATCCGGAGAGAAGCTGTTCATTAGGCTGATCCCCTTCCCAAAGCAAATTAAGCAGACTGTAACATGATTTACTTTAGAAGCAAGTGCTCTGGCTCAGAGTTCTGGCCAGGTTTTTCACACTGGTCATGAAGTTTTAATTTCTGCAGCTGTCTGTGAGGAAGGCAAACACCTGGCGAGTGAACCAGCACGTGACACAGCTCTTGCTCACACTTCATGACCGCATTGCTGGGCCAGCGTGGTATCCATCCACACTGTGCAGCATTAGGGTTCCCCAAGGACACTCTGAAGGGCCAAGGAAGGGATGTGACGGAGGAAAGGTTAACAGAATGTGCTCCTGAGAACCTTTCGTCCTGAAGCATCTTAGGAAAGGTAACAGATTTTCACTTACTGCCTTCCAAAAAAAAAAACAAAAAAAATCAATAGCTGCTTTTTAGACTGGCAAAAGCCAACATAACCTGCAGATAACTGAGGCATGCTCTGACCTCGTAGTAACGACACGGCAAGGAGAGGCACAGGCTACTGCCTTCACTCCATTTTGCCAAGATCAGCACTTTGGTGCTTGGCTGTAGAAAAGCAACCAGTCCCCTTTTTAGACCATCACCTCTAGCAGTGATCATGTTGATATTCCTCATAATTCTGGGTGGTTTGGCTTATCTTACGGTCCTAAGGAATCACCCCCAGGCTCGGATTAAGTGTCTGGAAAAATCTTAAAAGCCAAGGTTTCGGCCCTGTTCCGGCTATTTCCTCTTTGAGGAAGTGTATGTTGCTGGCAAGTGGCTAGAAAACATTTCTTTAGAACCCCTTAGCCAAGGACGGCTGAGGACAAACCCTCTGAGGATTGAGCATCACCCATCATCAACTTGGCCATTCACAAAGCACACCAAAACACAGTGAGTGGTTTCTTCCTCTGCCCCTATTAGTTCAGTTCATTTTCTTCCATATCTGGTCTAATAACACTTGTGTATCACTTGCTATCCTCCTGGAAAAGGCTTCAGGACACAGACACACTTCTCACTCACATGTAGAAGCAACACAAGCTTTTGCAAAAGAAGCACAGCTGGAACACGGCACACACGTATCAGCCTTGACCTGGCGTGCTCTGTGCTACCTACCACATCAGTAAGAGGTGCACACCCAAACTCCTGATTTTTCTCCTCATTTTAAAACCAAAAGTCCTGCACTAGTCATTGCGCAAAACCTCTTGACCAAGATTCCCACGCAGCGAGAAGTGAGCATCCTGCCACCACCCAGCTGTTATTCATCCACTGAGTTTCCTGAAAAGCACCACAAGGCAAGGAGAGAGTTAATGACATGTTCTCTCAGTGCTAGTTAGCCTCACAGGGCTGACCCAGCCACAGAAGCACAGGGCAAGAAATCAGATGGACAACTACACGTTTTTAAAACTGCTCTCTGGTCTAAACTTCGTGACTTGGGGGAGTAAATTCCCTGCTCTTTTCCCCCTTCCCCTCAGAATGCACCAACTTCACCAGCTCCGACATTCCCCTCACTGCCTGCCAGGAAGAAGCAGAAGCAGCGGCTACTGCTCAGATAGCTCCCTTAACTGTCTTCAAAGCAGAACAATAAATTGGGTGGTCGTCTCTGGGCTTATACCCCTTTGTTTCCCAACTTTGTCACATTGCTCGGTCTCTGTTGTCATGTAAGGAGCACAGATGACATTGCAGCCACCAAGAAGGAAATCAGAGGCTGAAGAAGGACTTTGGAAGGCTTAGGCTGTTCTCAGATGTCTGATCTGCTTCTCCTGCAGCCATTTCCACCTGCTCCCTCCTGAAAATGGTCAGGGTCAAGGGGCTGAAGATCTGAGGTAGACAGAGGGTAGATCTGAGGGTAGAGGACAGCAGATGTGAAGTTCAAAACAGCAAGCAGTCTAGGACATAACTGTCTATTCAACAAGCACACAGATCAGCTAAGATTAAAAAAAAGATACCCAGTTTTTCAGTAATGGGAGGCAGCATCAACAAACTGCCAAGCAGCAGCTGCAGAGAACGGAATTACCACCTCAGCTCCGCTGCACGCAGGTCAGGTCCTGAACCAGCCCTGCAGAGCTCTCCTGAGTGGCTCACCAAGCCCAGCAGAATGGAATTACCACCTCAGCTCCGCTGCACGCAGGTCAGGTCCTGAACCAGCCCTGCAGAGCTCTCCTGAGTGGCCCACCAAGCCCAGAAGCCCAGCTAACACCACAGACCAGGAGCAGATCCCACCACCGCACTGAACCAGGCCTAAGTTAAAGAAAATGTTGACCTTGATGACAAAAAACCACATGAAGCTCTGTCATGGCCTGTGGCCCTGCCTACACAATTCCCATCACGATGGCATTCTCGTACAGAGATCCGCACCACTGGCCAAGAAAGGGCTTTTAGCCCAAGCAAGCCTGACGAGAACCTGCCCTCAGCCACCTCACCCTTCCTTCTCATGCTCAAAAGGTGAAAACCACCAAAACCCACTGATCCAACTTAAGGTCCTTAAACTTCTGACTTCAGAACAATCTCCTATGAATATTGTTTTTTTCTGGAATCCTTAAAGTGTGGTGAAAACCTGTGAAGCTGCTACACTGAAAGAATAATGAGGGTTTTTTTTTTTCCAGGCACATCCTCAATGATACCCATTTTCAAACAGTAACACACGAAAACCAGGTTCTCTTTCACCCCACACTTCACTTGTGGCACATGGAATGCCAACCTCAGCTAGTATAAACCCCAGGAATTAATGATTTAATTACAACTATTTGGTTATTAAACAGATGGTTTATGTACCTCTTTCATGCTCTGTGTTTTACTTCTAAGGTGCACCAGCCCCAGTGCGAGCTATCATCTTCCCTCACCTAGAGCACAAGCTGTCCCTCCGCTCTGCTCAGCACAGCTGGTTTCCCCGCAGCACAGTGGACACCCGAACGGAAGCAGCAATACTGCGGCTGACCAGATGCTATTTGAAGTTCCCAGTCTGGTGTGCTACCAGTCAACAGCAGGGAGCCACCCACAGAAGGAGTTCCCGTCCTGCATATAACAGCCCAGACAAATTCTTCTGACGTGTGTTTGCCCAGTTCCTTCACCAAAAGCTTATGAACTTTTAAGTGCTCATTATACCTGGCGGCAAGTCCCCCGCTTGGCGTAGCACTGCTTGTTGCCCAGTACATCTGGCACCTGGCCTGGTTTGATTCGGTACATGCAACGCGCGAGTGCAGCTTGGACCCCTGGGTCCCCTGAGCCACGAGGTCCAGGAGCCCTGGTGAGTGGGGGCTGTCACTGGCTCTGGCATGCCTCAGTTTCCATATTTCCGAACGGGGAATAAGGACACTGCTTTGGAAAGTGCTTTGAGGTGCAGGGACAGACAGCTCTGTAGGATAGCTAAGGATTTTCCCTCTTTACATCCGCAAAGCCTTTAAGGACTTCAAACACATCAGAGAGCTCTCCGCTCTTTGTTTATACCTCTGAACTAAATGCCTTATTAAAACCCATCTAAAAGGAATCTAAAAAAGCAAAATATCCACGGAATTGGGATATCATCTATCCAGAGAGCAAGAAAAGAAAAAAAAGAACACCGTAAGTCAGGTGATTTTCACGGCTGTGAATTGAAGCTGGGAGCTCTGCACAGGGCGTGCTGCCCCACCAAACACGCGGGCATTCCAGCCCCACGTTCCAAAGCGGCAGTAAGCTTCCGGCAGGGAAACACGGAAGACCATTTTCAGAAGCCACCTGAATTAATCAGGAAACAGGCACTTAAGAAGCAGATAAAGATTATCCAGCTCAACCTGGCAAGATGAGCTTCAGTCAAACGCCACAGAATCTCACCCATCTGCTCAGCCTTCAAACATGAAAATCACCAAAGAGCTCACTGGACAAACGTTCACCCATCACACAAGGGTCATGATAAACCCCCAGCTCCCCGGCTGTAAACGCTTCGGGTTCAGGGCTCTGTGGTCCAGCAATTTCTGCCATCGCAGTAAGAATGATGCCTTCAGCACTTATCAGCCGCTCGGCAGGAGGAAGACACATGGCGTGCAAGAAAGCACCAGCTGGATCTTTGCACTCGCTTATCCCAGCATCTAGAGAGCAGCAGGGAGCTCAGGCTGCAGACATGGAGAAGAGATCCCGAAATATTTCTACATGGCTCCAGGCCCAGCGTGCTGCCAGCAGGCATGCAGCTTGCACAACCCTGGCCCCAGATGTGGCAAAAAGCTGAGAATTACTCACAACACAGGAACACCTGCCTGATGCACCAGAGCGCTGAAAGAACCAGCTCCAGAGCACGGAAGCGCTGCAAAGATGCTCGAGGGAAAAGCTCAAGGGTCAACACAAAATCTAATCCACAAGCACTGCAGAAGTCAGGAGCAACTGCCCCCGAGAAGTGAGCTGTTTGCTACGTACCAGTGTGAGGACTGGGCAGGAAGGGATTAGCACAGAGGTCTGAGGCCATCGCCCAGCTTGCTGGGAGTTGTACTGGATCCCAAAAGCTGGCACTCCTGGAAAAGACAGCCTCGCGGGACAGGAAGGGAGCTGGGATGGGAAGGCCTTGCCAGACTTCAGGAAAAGAGCAGGGCTCTCCCCAGTGACAGAAGGAGTGGAACCCGACTACATCTTTGCTTTGGTTTGGCTGCCCTGGTCACGCACACAGGGAAGCAACCAGGGGTCACTGAAGCAGCACAAGCTCCAGTTTTGCCACTGCAACACCCCCCTACCAGTCCCGCACGGCAACTCCGCAGCACTGGGAAAGCATTCCCACCGAGAGAGCAACCCGAGTGTGCACAGCTTTGGATTTAAACAAAGCACACATGCATAGAAATATGAAGCTTCTCGTTTTGAGTCTTTTACTTGGAATTCACAATGCACAAACAAAGCAGGGTGTCGACCCCAGGCCCCCCATTCCTGAATGAGCACCCACACCCAACATCGACAACTTTGTTCTGCCTCCCACAAGCCAAATGATGGCACTCAGAAGATGTTTCAGACTAAAACCTTCTCCTGCCAGCACTCAGTGGCCCAGCTTTGCTCTTCCCTCACCAGTTGTTATGCTGACTGCAGTGGACACCACCGGCCTGGCCCTGCTCTGTGTCTGCGAGCTGCACTCTGCAGCAGTCCTGGGTGCACACAGCGATGTCTTCCAGGAGGGAGCACAGAACCACCATCTCGGCCCACTGAGGACAGCAGCAGGTTAAAGGAAGCCAAGGGCCAAAGAAGTTTGGAGTGCCCAAGAGAAAACGAGCCTCCTCACAGAGCAAGTGCATTTTGCAGCAGGCAAACCCTGGCACCAGGGATGGGATTCCCTGTTAACGCAACCACACGTCCTACATCGTGAGGCAAGTTCATAAACCAGTGGCTTCAAAGGAGCTTCAATCTCCTCTGCCAGTGAGAAATGACTTGAACTTCCACTTAGGTGCTGAACAGCCTTTGAGAATTGCTCCCGCTGCCCGCAATTACGGCCGTCGGGGTGACAGTCACCTGCTGCTCCTCAGCTACTGAGCTCCAGGAAGGAACGAAGGAAGGCAGAAAAGTCACAGCTGGAAGACACAGCAAGCAGTTAAAGATTGTTGCTATTTCCACGATTCAACAGCGTTGGTTTTACTAGGTAATACTAAAAGGCACTGAATGTAATTCTTTATTTGGTAATTTGTAATACTCCGAACCTAAAGTTCAGCATTAGCAACTGGGACAAGCACAGGCTAATCAAAACGGACATTAAGTGCAACAATAACCGTTAGCGGAGCTGACGGCCGAAAGGGGAAGGCCTTTCACTGTTCCAGCATCCCCTGTAGCTGGAGATCTCTTTCAGGAGACTTATTCTACTCCCATCATGCAAGACAGATTATACCATCTTCTTAAAGGAGAAAACGTATCGTTCTGCAATGGGAGATCAGGGCTAAATGATCTTCTGTTAAGAACTTCAATGAGCAAGACTGTGGAGATTTGAGTCCTGAATCCATCAGTGCTTAAATATTGATCTAAATTCTTCTCAAGCTTTCAAGGCAGCAGCACCCCAAAGTAGCCTCAGACCATTTAGAAAGGGAAGCAACAGAGGCAGGACTCTCACTTCAGCTCTTTCAACCCAGAAACACACACACAACTGCCACATGCTGGGTCTTCATAAGCAACATGCTGCCGGCTGCTTCCCCGGGCCCGGGAGTC
>NW_010420468.1:0-4833 GCF_000710305.1 Buceros rhinoceros silvestris | reverse complement strand
CCCAACTGCCACGTGCTGGGTCTTCATAAGCAACACACTGCCGGCTGCTTCCCTGGGCACGGGAGTCAGCATCTGCTCCTGAGCGTCTGCAGACAGGGTCGAGCAAAGACAACTTCCCTATTTCAAATTCAAACCAGCCCTCTGGCCCTCACCTACTGCCACTGCAGGAGAGTCCCAGCAGCTGTGGGGAGTGACAGCTCCTTGTATCCTCCCCGCAGCTCACGGCGTAACGCTTTTAGAGATGCGAGATGTAGCAAACGATACAAAACCTTCAGCTTTGAATATTGCAAAGACCAAAGGAGCAAACAACACTGAAGGATTTTTCTGTTATCAAAAGAAAGCAGCACACTGTAACGCTGGCACCAGAAAATCATCCTCCAGACCGCTGCTGGCTGTGTAACCTGCTGCTGCACCAGCTGCTGCACAAGAAAAGGCACCAGCCTTGGTGGGTTGCAGGGTTCCAGGCCTCGCTGTTGCCCAGGCTCCAGCTTTGACCTACAAGTAGAAGAAACTTGTAGCGATTTCTTCGTGGTTCCCCAAGGGAAACAGTCAGTACTGAGCAGTACAAAGGACTCCAGAAACGCAAGTGGTGCAGAAAAATACCCCTTATCTAACTTGGAAACTTTATTTGCTAGAGCTGTTAAAAAACTACCATAAGAGACCAACGTCAAAAGCACAATCTCAGCATCTTAAAGACGCGGCAAGTTTTTGGACAAGTTCTGTCCACATAAGACCAAGACGCTTTCTGGAGGGAAGTTTTCCTGCCCCCTCCAACTAATGTCACCAATAACAGCAAGGGTGGCACTGGTAGAGCTGATCCATACCCACCACCCAAAACCGGGAGTGCCAAAATCAGACCAGCACCCGAGTAATTCTGAGCTTAAACCGTAACCACTGTTTTCACAGAGACAGGTAAAGAGGAATTTTCAAGGCAGGCATTTTTAGTAGCTCCCTACTTCAAAGCACCCTACATTTGACAAAAAATTGCACCCAAAAAATCCTTTCCACAAGCGGAAAACCCATGTTCTGAAGTAGCCAGAAAGTGAGTTTCCCCGTAAATCCACCCCTCCTCTACGTGGCCCCCTCCCGCGCTCTCGTTAGGACATGACACTCACCTAGACCACACAGAGGGACATGTCCAGACTTCAAATGAGATGGCACACAGATTCCACGCAAGCCTAATGCACCAGGGCCATGGTGCTACCCCACGATGACACATCACAACCCACCAAGGCTTTGGTACAACAGCCCTGCAGTCCTATAGTTCCACCCATGCTCCCACGGTAGGACACCGTACTTCAGACGGGAAAATGGGGACCAAACCAGCTCGTGGCTCAGTGCGTCAGAAGACGAAACTTCTGCCTGTAGTTCTGCTCCAGATTTTGATCTGTCCATGAGAGACTTGACCTTTCCCTCCTAGAAAAGGCATGACGGATACTCGCGTAGTTCTTTGCCATTTTGCCAGTGAATGAAGGTATTCCTACAGCTGGACTGTGCAGGGGAATCGGGAAGTCACAGCGCTCCTCAGGTTTTTCAAACAGGAAAAGCCAGAGCGAGGGGAGCCCCAGCTCCATGCTCCCCCTGCAGACTGAGGCAGCGTGGATGCTACTGCTGGGAACTGCTGCCCTCTGCCGTCACGCCAAACAGAGGCCAAAGCCTCCTCTGACAAAAGCAGGTTTTCGGCTACGTGGGGGAAAAAACCCCACCATGGCAATAACCACAGGATGACAGTGCATTCAGACTTCCAGTGAGGCCACCCACGCTCCTTAGACCTGGACTCAGAAGTTTTAAAAATGCCTGGACCTTCTGCAGCGTGCGCCAAGAGACATCCTGCAAGCCAGACTCAGCCTGAAGGATGATTTTACCTGCCCCATCGTCTTCACTGCAGCGATTTCAGAGGTAAAAGCGCTCAGCTATGAGTCCACTCAGCAAAACACCTCTCACTGTCTGCAGATCTTTGCAGTGGATTCTGCAACTCACCAGCGAAAGCCCCAGTCACCCCCAGCACAGGCCTCAGAATAAAGGAAGGAATAAAATCCATTACCTGATGGGTGCTGTGTGCTGTTCTCTCTCTGCCCCAACCTTCACAGCAGCACTTCCAGCAGGAAGCTCTGCCAACCACTTCAAACACTGTCCAAACGGGGAAGCCCGAGTGCATTTACAGGCATGTTTTGAAGCTGAGCAAAGCCTGACATCTGCACACAAGAACGCTCTGCAGCTGTCAGGCAGAAAAATCGTGGCCTCCTTCTCCCTGAGGTCTGTATGTTCTCACGACAAAAAACAAGTGTGAAAGAAAAAGAAGATGCCCCGTGCTTTACAGCACATCTCCAGCCCGCCCGCACAGGAGTGGCACCTCGTTTGCGCTGAGCCCGCAGCAGATGCGCCACATCTGCCAACTCACCTGACCTCCTCACCAGCGAAATCAAACACTTTGGTGATCGTCACTTTTCCTGAATCTTTTGGCTTTTCAGACTCTTTTGGTTTCTCCTGAAGCTTGTTGCCGCTCTTCTCTTCTTCAGCCTATAAAACAGATGGTGAAAGCAAAACAAGGCATTTGTGGAGCCAAGGCAAATCACCACACCAAGGGGCTGAGGACCCAAGGCTCTGCAATCAAAACAGACCATAAATGAGAGGTGGAATTGTAATTAAATGTAGGAAGGAGCAAGAACACGCTGCTGTGGCTCAGAAAGCATATGAAAGCCTGAAGACTCAGTTCTCCCACACTAAACACCGCCAGGCAGTAAAGCTGCCAGAGTGGACTACACGGAAATCTGTTTGATTTGACTCAAGAATATAGAACACAACCCATGAGCAGGAAAAGTGAGGTCGATCTTCAGGGAGAACCTGGAAATACTAAGCTACTTGTCAACAACATCTCTTTAACTTGAAAGGGAAATGTACTAAGCAACTTGTCATCGCCTCTTAATCTACTCAGACACAGCTCTTAACAGCACACATAAAAAACCCTACAAATAATCAAAACAGGACCCAAAATCCTGGCTCTAAATCAACAACACACCACAGAGATCTTCAAGCAGACAAGTCCAAACGAAGAAGTTCGCAAAGAGAACAGAGGAGCTGCATCACATCATGATTTATTCCAGGCTATGGAGGGTCTTTCAAAGGCCACTCATATGATTTTAGCAATCAGCCCACAAAAGAAGAATTGCTCAAAAAGAATTTTTCCCCTCTGGTTCCACCTGTAACCACCATCTCAGCTGCTCTGCCAGTCACGGCTGAGGTGGAGAGAAACGGGAGGGCACCAGTGAAAGGACTCTTCTAAAAGTTACAAGTGAAGGTTACACAACTGCCCTTGCTCTGCAGCCTTCCCGCAGTTGTAGAAAGAAGCTTCTACAAGAAGCAAGGAGATGCTGCACTCACCCAGCATCACCAAGTCAGGAGGCCAGACTTCTGTTATAAAATGCTTTTTTCGCTGACCACTCAAAAAAAAAAAAACCAAACAGCTCTAGCAACAGATGGTGAGTTTTGGTACCTTCTAGTACCTTCCGTGTGAAATGCAAACACGTGCGTTTGGTCTGACTAAGGACCAAACCCCTTTTAAAGAGCTGGCTACTCACAGCACTCCTCTGTAGGAACTCTCTGCAGACAGAGGGCAAGAGCACGCTAATGAGGTTTATAAAGAAAAGAAGAGAAATCCAGATCCATTCTCGTTACAAAGGTCCATCCCAACGTGCAGGACCCTCCAGAGCCCCCGCACTTTCTGAGGATGAAGGGCAAGACAAGGGGTGTCAGCACAGATCTCCTCTGCGTATACACACACACAGAGTCTTTTTTTTTTTTTTTTGAGCATTTGGAAAGGCCCAAGCCTTGAGGCAGAGCTGTGCCTACAAGTACAGGCTCAGACTGAGGCTCACAGCGCTGCTCCTATGTCACAAGGAGAATCCAGGACCAGGTAGGTAGCAGGTCCCCACGAGACACTCTGAGATGCGGACAAGCAGCTCCAAAAGCAGCAGCACCAGGTCACAGACACCAACAGCTTACCGTTCGCCCCACGGCGGAGTTCCAGGCTTACAAAGTAGATGGGGCAGGTGGAAATCCAGCCTCCTCCCAATCCTGACTAACATTCAGCACCAGCCAGAACCAGAGCCGTGTGCTCGGAAGCCTCCAGCCCTTCCCACGCTCCCCAGGTGAAGGCCCAGCCCTCCGTTACCTTCTCAGCTTGCATCACCTGCGAGGCAGACCCTGCTTTGGGCTTCTCTCCCACATCTCTAAGGAAACGGGCCCAAAGAGCATCCTCCTTCTTCTTTTCTTCTTCTTCTCTGTTTCTTTCCACCTGCTCTACATTATCCACTTCCTCTTCCTCCTCCTCCTCCTCTTCATTCTGCTGAGCCTTTTCTTCCCCTTCCTCATCTGGCTCTAGCAAGAGACCTCCTTTCTTCCTGGAAGCAAACACCAAGAAAATGTATATATACACTGAGGTGCCGCAACACTACTGCAGAGCTGAACTGTGAGCGAAGCACTCTGGTGCTTCACACTCTCGCTAAGATATTCTACCCGGGAGGTTTCCGCCTTGGCAGTGAAGCTACATCATGAAAAGACGATGCTGTTGTGGAGACAGAACAAGACTGGGGGCCCCTGAAGGGGCTGGTGGGGGGGGCGGTGGGTGTGTGTCTGTCCGTGGGGAACAGACTCAAGGATAGCGCAGGCACCACGAGGCCAGGACACCTCGGCCTGGATAGGAACCAGCTCCAGATGAACTGTGTTTACGCGGGGTTTTTCTCTGCAAAGCAGAGCAGTGCTTTGCACCTCAACGGGTTTTATTAAAAGGGAGATAAGCAGCTCCTGGGGTGCGTTTTCAGGCCGGTGTCTCCC
>NW_010420467.1:12215-18885 GCF_000710305.1 Buceros rhinoceros silvestris | reverse complement strand
GGGGCGGCAGGAGCCCTACCGTGAAACGGGATCGTGTCACTGAGTAGCTGCGTTCCCCTCCGGCTCCGGTTTCCTGGTGTGCAGTGCCAGCGCAGTCCTCGAGTTGGTCGCCTGCTACCATTTTGCCTCTTCCCCTTCCTTTCCCTCCCATACTCTCACTAAATCATTAATTCCTGCAGCTCCCTTTGGCAAAGTAATGTCTGCATTTACTTAAGGGAAGAAGCGTGAAAACGGTAAGACTTGCACATGAACAACACTCACTAATGTAGTAAATATCGTGATTGTACAATATAGATAGATTATTCAGAGAGTGACCAAAAATTAGAAATCTCTTACTATGTTTGCATAGCATAGATTATTTTGGGAAAATCACCCATAAATAGGAGTATATGTAATGTTCAGCATCATAATCCCTTGTGATGATTCACAATTTGTTTAACAACCAAGTTTTGAATAAATATCCACACAAACCTTCTTGCGTGAATGATAAAGCACTTTCCCAATGCATCACTTCGTGTTTTTAAATTACACTCAGGTGTTTTTGGTCGTTCTCCGTTGCACTCAGTTCCTCTCAGGACCGAAGACAAAGACAAAAGACACTGGAGTTTTTTTAAGAATGAACAGGCTGTTTAACACAGTTTCCAATCTTTCATTCCTTGAAAAAAAGACGCTGCTATAGTTCCATCTCACTGGTCCTATTTTGTCTGTCTTTTCAAAAACACAGGAATCACATAGATCTTAGAAAATTAAATCTTAGGGAACCTGGGCTTTTACCATTCTGTAAATAGAAGTCCTGCACAAGCATGCTGTCAAAATACATCTTTCGTCAGCTAGTTAAAGATTCAAATAGGCCTAGGATTCATTTTTCCTCCTCTGTTCATGGCATGTCCTTAACATTTCCTTAAAGATACTTTCTCTTAAGTCTTCTCCTTAACAGAAGATAAAGTCCTCAGGACCTAGTTTGCTATGAAAGGCTTTTCAAGAAATTTGTAAATCTTCATGTTTTGTTTAGAAGTCACCAAGGCTTTGTCCTGGAATTTCATCTACTCTGGTCATGCAAGATTTTATTATTTTTATTAGAAACATGAAGAAAAAAAAATCATAATTTTGAAGTCTTGGTAGACTAAAATATATGATAGCTGTGATCTATATAGGGAAATGATTGCATTCATTTTTCTAATTCATATGTTAAAGTTACAAGTCCCAATTTTAATACCTTTACCGCTGCTATCCTGTTATTTGTAGACATGGCAAGGACAGTGCTGTTACTAGCTTTTAGATATTTCACCTACTTGCTTGATTGTTTCATTATGCGAATAAACAAATGAATATTCCCGTGTTTAACACAAGAGGTCATACTAATCACACAGCATGTTATAACAGCTAGTGCTTTTATTTCAGTTCCGTTGTGCAGCCTGGGATACTTCATCAAGGTTTCAAGATCTAAAATAAGAGTGGCTGAGAGTTTGCGTTTGCACGGCTAAAAAGGTAAAACCTTCCCCTCTATGACTCTAATGAATGAGCTGGAATAGAAAGATGCTATTTAATCTAACCTCTTCCCTTGTAAAATCATTTTAAGGTTCACTTTTAAAAATGAGTGTATTTGTTTTCAGAAATAAAATAATATTCCTCACGTGAAGTGAATTGTCATAATCTTTTGATTCACAAATAAGTTAGCATGGACAGCTCAGAACCGCTAAATCGTACTAAACTAGTAGCAGTGAACCGCTGTGAAACAAATGTTATCTGTTTGAGTTTGGGGGCTTTGCTTTTTCCTACCTTTTCATTATACACTGGGTGGGACTGTCACAGGACTTGCTGCTGCTTTGCCGAAGAGGCTGTTTTTACACATACATGTGTGTGTATATGTTCGTGCAAGCATGTGCATGCACACCTTTGTGTAAAATCAGAGAGAGAGAACTACTGCACATCTCATTTGATAATGGTGATTACTGGAGATGTTTGGAAAACAGAGGGTTTTTTTTTCCTAAACCCACTAATTGCAAGAACGAGATAAGTACTGTTGAGCAAAACTGTACCAGCAGCAGGACAGGAAGCTTAACAGATGCAGGAAAAATTAGATTTCTGAGAGGAAAAACCACTGTGAAATACTTGAAATGATAGACAATGGCTAGACATTGGAAAGCTCACGTAACAACATCCAATGGAGATACAACACCTACAGGCTGCAGTAAAAGGTATTAGAAAGCTGTTTTGCCTGATACCCTATTGCACCCACTCATGCAAGATTCCTGTTAAAATCACTGAGAACTCTGCATAATATATAGAAGAATAGTAAGAAAAAGGAAACAAAAGGAATGAAAAAACAACCAAAAAGCCTGGGAAATTCTGTTCTTTAACAGAGCATATTCTGCACAGACCTAGATGTTTCTAGAAAGCGCTAGTGGAAACAGCCTTGTCCAGTTCGAAAAAAAGTGTGCAGGTACACACCTCAGTATGTACACAGAAGGATGCCATTCCATGAAAGCAGTCACATTAATAAAAGCAGAGGTACCTCCGGAAGCAATAGGGTATCACCAGATCACTCAGAAATATCCATGCAGCAATAAAAATGCTTTGTGAGACACCACCCAATGACTGCAGTACAGCTGTCAAGACAATGGCACGTAAACTAACCATACGAGCCACGTGTAAATGACTTTTCCCATGGCATCTGGGAGGGCTTTTACCCACCAGATACCTCTGACATTCACCTCAGCAGCTTGTGCTGCTCCATAGTTACATGCATAGTTACATTAACTGGAATCCGACCCGTGCTGGACCTGTGCTTATTTCGAATACCTTCTGATAGTGTTTCACTGAAGTGGGGCAAGGAGAAGAAATACCAAGTAATGACTCCATGCGGATAGCACAGCTAGCTACACATTAGAAGGAGGCATGCTTTACTGTTCCTGCCTTTGACTTTCTACTGTTCCACTAATGCGCAGATTCTTCTACTTCTCCAGCATACCATCAATGAAAATGCAGATTTGCTCAAAGTTCAAAACCTTAGTTTATTTTCTGGGACATGTAGGATAGAAAAGATAAGGACACGGGATTGACAGCTCTAAAATGATAAGCAAAGTTTTCGGAAGTGAGGATGTCTTAGTTCACTAAGACAGGTTGAACTTTAAACATCTAGAATTGCTGCATGCCTTTCCTCCACTCAAAGACCCTTCTTCAAAGGATGGAATTTTTCCAATTATTTTGCTAACAACACCTTTTATTACTATTAAGCATGTTGAAAATATTGAATGGGGAACACAGAACAGTTTAGAAAAGTATTTCTTTCTTAATTTACTTTTTCATCCTTTCTGGATGTTTTTAGAGTACTTAAAAGATCACAGGAATCTAGTGACTGACTTTCTTGCCACTACTTTTTTCTCAGTATGAAGGGATGCTGCCACCTACAGGGATTTCTTAGATGGCTAGTTGCATCAGCATTGATATTATTTTGCCTAGCCAATACAGGTGCTCAGCAGGTGACTACTATATTATGTTTAATTTGACTACCTTTTATTAGTCTCACAAATTGGTGTAGTTTTGTTACAGAACTTTTAACTCAGTACAATTACTGAAATGAAAACATCGTGCAGTATTTCTGTTTCAGGCTATGCAAAACCACAATGTGTGGGTGTGGGTGAGCTTGTGTGGGCTTATCAAATGTGAGAGCTTACTTTTACCTTTGCAGAATCCAGTGTTTGAATAATTTTGGCCCATTTATTCCAGTGAGACTGTTTAAATCTTAATATAAGATCATGCCTTGCAAAGTTGGTAGTGCACAAACTGAAGATGTTAGAAGCACTTTTCCTCTCTGTAACATCATTTCTGATCATGTAGCAATCACTTCCAAGTAATTAAATTGAATCTGGCCATGTTTGAAAAATAAATGTTTTTTTTCCATTGGTGCTTTGCCATCAGTGCTTCCATTTTGTCATCAGAACATAGTTACTACAGATTTGCACAGGCCTTGTTGTATATGGAAAATTCATTCCAGATTACTTAAGAACATGATCCCTTATTAGGCTGTAAAATGTGAAAGATGGACTTCGCTTTTATCAGGTGACAAATATGTGGTGTATATGTGTTATAGGTTCTTTCAGTCAGTAGCCCCCCCAGTTCGAAACGTGTATGTAGGGTTGCTTTTTGGTTGTCTTTACAGGTAGCTTTTATATGTTTCCCCATCCTGATACCCTGAAAGATTCTACAGCTTCCACAGCACATTCAAATCTCATGTCACAAAGTCTCTTTGTTTGTCGTTGTCATCATCATTCCTCAAGCCTTTTGGATACATTCGTACCTCAGACAAATGTCGATGTACATTGTAGTCCTGTTTGCATAAACCATATCTCTAACAAGTCTGGAGAATTTACACACTTGCAGAACAAATGGAAGCTGGGAAACAATGAGAGCCAGTGTCCAGTTATATGTTACCGGCAGTCCCTCTTTCTACTCAACATACACTTGATTTTATTTGTGTGGTTGTTTTCTAATTTATGAGTTGGGTGACTCAAGAAATGAGTTTGGGACAAAAGGAATCGGAAATACCATTTCCTTCCTTCCCAGCTAGGTCTGTCTGCAGCACCTTCTTTTCTCCACTCCTCCTTTATATTACCACTCCTTCTTGCCCTTCCCTACTGCAGGGGAAACAGGACACTTCTGGCACCAGAACACACCTCTAGATCAGGTGAAGAAAAACACGGAAGAGTTCTGCAGCTCAGCTTTTGTCAAAGTAGGAAGTTATTTAAACGATCTGTGCTTCAAGATGGCTCTGGATTGATAAGCTCAGTGACTGAGCAACTGCTTGAAGTCATATTCCAGAAAGTGCTGGAAAGTTTTATAATATTCTCATTTGATGAAGTACACTTCTTAATTCTCTCCTTTATCGCTTATATTTCCATACTACTCAGGAAGGAGAGGTGGTGGAGTGGCCCTATATGTAAGAGAATGTTTTAATCGTCTTGAGCATAATGATGGTGATGGTAGGGTCTAATGTTTATGGGTAAGAATCGGGGGAAAGTCAACAAGGCAGAGATAATAGTGGGAGTCTGTTATACACCATTTAGCCAAGATGAGGAGGTAGATGAAGTATTCTATAAGCAGCTGGGAGAAGTCTCACCATCACCACCACTTGTTCTTTTAGGGGACTTCAGCTTACCAGATGCCTACTGGAAACAGAGTACAGCAGAGAGGAAACGGGGCGGGGGGTTGCTGGAGTGTGTGGAAGACAGTTCCTGATACAGCTGGTGAGGGAGCCAAGTAGTGAATGCTCCCTACTAGACCTGTTGTTCGAACAGAGAAGAGCTTATGGGTGATGCGAAGGTTGGAGGCCATCTTGGACACAGTGATCGTGAGATGGTAGAGTTTTAGATTCTTCAGGAAGCAGGGACTGGGGTCAGTAGAACTGCCACCTTGAACTTCCAGAGGGCAGACTTCTACCTGTTTAGGAGACTGGTTGACAGAGTCCCTTTAGAGGCAGTTCTGAAGGGGAAAGGAGTACTGGAAAGCTGGTCATGCTTCAAGATGCAAATCCTAAAGGTGCAGGAGCAGGCTGCCCCTTTGTGCTGAAAGAGAAGCTGACGGGAAAGGAGACCAGCCTGGCTGAACAGAGAGCTTTGGCTGGCAAGAAAAGTCTATGGTCTGTGGAAGAAGGTTCAGGCCGCTCACGAAAACTACAAGGGTTTGGGGAAGCTGTGCAGGGAGACAATTAGAAGGGCCAAAGCCCAACTAGAATTTAATCTGGGCAGTGCCATAAAAGACAGTGAAAAATGTTTTTCTAAATACATTTACAGCTAAGGGGAACCTCCATCCTCTGCTCCATGTGGAGCGAAACAGTGACTCAGGCTGAGGGAAAAGCTGAGGTACTGAATGCCTTCTTTGCCTCAGTCGTTAAAAGTAAGACCAGTTGTCCTCTCAATGCCCAGCCCCTTGTGCTGGAAGACAGAGACCAGGAGTAGAATGAAGGCCCCATAATCCAAGAGGAAATGTGCAGTGACCTATTGCACGCTTAGCTGCGGCCAAGTCTATGGGACCAGATGGGATCCATCCAAGGGTCCTAAGGGAGCTGGCAGAAGTTCGCACCAAGCCACTTTCCATCATTTATCAGCAGTCCTGGTTAACCAGGGAGGTACCAGTTGACTGGAGGTTAGCAAATGTGATGTCCATTTACAAGAAGGGCCAGAAGGAAGATCCAGGAAACTACAAGCCTGTCAGTCTGACCTTGGTGCTGAAACAGGTTATGGAGCAGGACACCTTGAGTGCTGTCATGTGGCATGTACAGGACAATCAGGTGATCTCAGGCCTATTCATCGCGGGTTTATGAAAGGCAGGTCCTGCTGGACTGACCTGATCTCCTTCTATGACAAGGTGTCCCACATAGTGGATGAGGGAGGGCTGTGGCTGTTGACTACCTAGACTTTAGTAAAGATTTTGACACTGATTCCCACAGCATTCTCCTGGAGAAACTGGCTGCTCATGGCTTGGATGAGTGGACTCTTCACTGGATAAAAAACTGGCTGGATGGCTGGGCCCAAAGCATGGCAGCTGATCACAAGTGGTGTTCCCCAGGGCTCAGTATTGGGACCTGTTATCTTTAACATATTTATCAATGACCTGGATGAGGAGATCAAGTGCTCCCTCAGTAAATTTGCAGACAACACTAAGTTGAGCA
>NW_010420467.1:11840-12066 GCF_000710305.1 Buceros rhinoceros silvestris | reverse complement strand
GCAGGAATGTTGATCTACTTGAAGGCAAGGAGGCTCTACAGAGGAATCTGGACAGACTGGGTTGATGGGCTGAGGCCAGTTGTATTACTTGCAAGGCCAAGTGCCAGGTCCTGCACTTGAGTACCCCCTGCAACGCTACAGGCTTGGGAAAGAGCAGCTGGAAAGCTGCACAGTGGAGAAGGACCTGGGGGTGCTGGTTGACAGCAGCTGCACATGAGCCAGCAGT
>NW_010420467.1:8574-11699 GCF_000710305.1 Buceros rhinoceros silvestris | reverse complement strand
GGTGTTGGTCAACAGCTGGATGAATATGAGCCAGCAGTGTGCCCAGGTGGCCAAGGAGGCCAACAGCATCCTGGCTTGTATCAGAAATAGTGTGTCCAGCAGGAGGAGGGAACTGATTGCCCCCTTGTACTTGGCACTGGTGAGGCCACACCTCGAACACTTTGTTTGAGTTTGGGCCCCTCACTGCAAGAAGGACATCGAGGTGCTGGAGCGGGTCCAAAGAAGACTTAACAAAGCTGATGTAGGGTCTAAGGATCAAGTCCTATAAGGAGCCGCTGAAGTAACTGGCATTGTTTGATCTGGAGACAGGGAGGCTCAGGGGAGACCTTATCACACTGTACAGCTACCTGGGAGTTGGTTGTGGCTGGGGGGGGGGTCGGAACTGATTGCCCCCTTGTACTTGGCACTGGTGAGGCCACACCTCGAACACTTTGTTTGAGTTTGGGCCCCTCACTGCAAGAAGGACATCGAGGTGCTGGAGCGGGTCCAAAGAAGACTTAACAAAGCTGATGTAGGGTCTAAGGATCAAGTCCTATAAGGAGCCGCTGAAGTAACTGGCATTGTTTGATCTGGAGACAGGGAGGCTCAGGGGAGACCTTATCACACTGTACAGCTACCTGGGAGTTGGTTGTGGCTGGGTGAGGGTTCCCTTCTTCCAAGTGACAAGCAATGGAATGAGAGGAGATGACCTTGAGTTGCACCATGGGAGGTTTAGGCTGGGTATTAGGAAAAAATTGTTTACAGAAAGGAGTGTGAAGCACTGGAACAGGCTGCCCAGGGAAGTGGTGGAGTCACCATCCCTGGAGGTATTTGAAAGATGTGTGGATGTGGTGCCTGGGGACGTGGCTTGGAGGTGACCTGGCAGTGTTGGGTTGACAGTTGGACTTGATGATCTTAAAGATCTCTTCCAACCAGAACTCTTCTATGATTCTGTCACCAGCATTTTAGATTCTTTATCTTTTTGGGAGAACAAAGGCATGTTTAAAATGGAAAAGATCTTCTAGCTTTAATTATGGAATCTCTGCTGTAACTATTGTAAAGTATGTCCTAGAATTTCTCTCTCAGACTAATTTTCCTAATACTAAAAATGTATCAGTACTCAAGCTGGTCCAAATATTACTAGTTTTTCTGTTTCACAGAAGCCTATCCTCTGGAGAAGAAAGCCATCTATAGGGCATGGTAGGAATCCATTTTCCCCTTTGGAATCATTACTGCAGAACTAAAAAGGCACATAGGTAAGAGATCTTCCTGTACCCTCCCAGGAAACAACAATAGAGATGTCAGACAGCTATCAGCGTTGAGAGTGTAAAACTGTCACATACTACTCAGTAATGCAATTTCTTTTTAAGGACAGGATTCCAGTATTCAGCCGGCCATGTCCTGTGAAGGGTGGAGATTCAACATCTACCTGCACCTCCACAGGCCTCGTTTCTAGGCACCTGATCCCCGCTGCAGGGCTCAGGCATGTGGATTAGAGGGGTTAGCAACCCAGCATGCAGGGCTTGAGCTGGTCAGGAGTATGAACTGAGGATAAGGACGCGACCTCAAGACCAAAACTCAACCGATGACTCTCTTATTCAGGAGAACGCTCTCCTGATGAGGTAGGAGCCTAAGCGTTTTCTTTAAAAACCATCAGAGGTTGTTTCTCCTCTTAAATATAAGCTGGATGGGTCTGGGTGTTCTCAGTATAAACACAGCAGGGAAGAAAAAGTGATTTTCCTTTCTGTCAGACTAGATGGACTCACACTCCATCTTAGAGAGCAAGTCCTAAATATCAAGCTGTATCGTAGCTGAGGGAGAAAACAACCACTCCCTCTCCCTTCAGCTGTCCGCATGAAATGTGAGATGGTTCGCTGGCTTGGGCAGAGTGAGAGTACAAAGGACACATGCTTCTAGCCATAAATCAGTTACTCTCTTCAGAGCAGGAACAGAAATACCCCCCTAGGAGAGGAATAGAGACACTTTCACAGACTCCGCGCCAAGAGTAGTGTGCAAATACCCACCGAACATCCGCGACATCTACCATGTAGCCTGTGGATGAGCCACGGGAGCCAGCTGGCCATCTCCAAACTTCCTCATGTCCAGGCCCGTATGGCTGCTTCAGCACAGGAGCTGTGTTTGAACGCTCAGGGAAGCACACAGCACTTGAACCACAGATCTTAAGGCTTCTTTCAGAATTGACCTGAAGTCTTGGGGCTCAAACGGCATTTGCTAGAAATTTCTAACCGTTTCTGAGTGTTTATTCTGACACTCAAGGATTGCATATACTTTACTGGACTCCCAACTGTGGTCAGTTAGTCTTGCATGTGAAATTCAGCATTTCATCTCGCCTGTTAAATATGTAGGAAAAGGAGGATTCACTACACGCTAATGTCATCGTATTCGTTTGTCATTCAGTTAACATGCGGTTGTCAGTCTGGGTAAGTTTTTGTCCTTCCCGTGCACATGCTACATTACTGACAGGACTGTCAGCCTGTCATGAAAAGGGGCCAGGAAGATATATAGAGCTGTTTATTAAAATTCCTGGCCTGGAAGGGGGGTTTCCCTAACCCTTTAAGGGAGAAAGGGAACCTCCTCGGGTTCTTTACAACTTGGCCAGCCTGCCAGGCTCACACCAGCAGCATCCGTGAAACCAAAGACCCTCTTGGTAGCCCACAGAATTAGAGGATCTTCACCTAACCTATTCAGGGGCCAGCCTGCCAGGCTCACGTTGGCAGCATCACTGAAACCAAAGTTCCTCTCGGTAGCCCACAGGATTGGAGGATCTTCACCTAACCTATTCAGGGACCCTCACTAGCAGCGACACTGAGACAAATCCCTTCAGTATTAAATCAACAATAATAATTTATTGTGTAAACAAGTGAAAAAATGCAGGTTGGAATGATAGCAGTGATTGGGTATTGACTGCGAAATGGATTTAAAACAAACACTAAACACACACATACAAAAATAAACCCACAAGCAAACCTAAACACTAAATGATTATTAATAGCTAGCCTGATGTTAGTATTTAAGTGCACCAAATACAGAGCTCTTACCCAATAGGCATCCCTGGGGGAGGTGGGGTGGGGGTGGTGGAGAGAAGATAGGTTCAGCCCGTCGACCGATCCTGAAGTTTTGATGGC
>NW_010420467.1:0-8405 GCF_000710305.1 Buceros rhinoceros silvestris | reverse complement strand
GTGTACTGCGAAATGGATTTAAAACAAACTCTCAATACTAACATCAGGCTGGCTGTTAGTTTTGTATGTGTTTGTTTAGTGTTTAATAATCATCAAACGCTTACAGCACAGGGCTCTTACCTAATAGGTGTCTCTATGGGGTTGGGGAGAAGATAGGTTCAGCCCGTCGACCGATCCCGAAGGTTCGATCGTGGTCTTCTGTTCCCCAAAGTCCCCCTTTTGTCCGCCACTTTTTATATTGTTTCTATACCTTTGGGTGGAGTTGAGTGACTCTGGTCATTTTTTCCTTTTATTCTGATTGGATTAAAAATCTCTCGCTTCACGTTTAAAGGTACAGGTGATAAAACACAGGGCGCATGCCCAGTGGGGAGTGGTCGCACCTTGGGGGCGGGTAGCCTTTGGGATGGAGGTGTGTTTTTTGTATTATAATGACATTATAATGAGCAAAGTTCACCTAGAGGACACGGTTGCACCATCTTTGCTGGCACAGCAGTGGCAATCCATCGTTCTTGATAGCGGTTATTGTGGTAAACTACAGCAGCCCATTGTTACCTGCAAGAACAGGGACAGACCGTGCTGCCTTCACATCACTCCTGTCCTCGTTCAGGGGCACGGTACGTTACGCTTGGCTGCAGCAGGCCTTAGCCATGATGACCACATTGCATTCCTGGGATCAACAAACTGCTTCATATGGCTGCTTTTCATGTCAAGGTGTGAGCTAAAACCTGGGGAACGGTGTTTCCCTCACCTCCCCATATTAGTTGTTTTCCCACACAGCCCAAGAGGTAAAGCTACACGATTGCTAGTTTAAAGTGATTTTTAAGTGTCTGCATGTATTTGTAGCTAACTCTGGAGAGCTCTTTCAGCTTTAACAATTTCTCTTTCAACTTCATCAAGTTTTTTATAATTAATGCTTTATAAGCATGTTTTACATAACAGAAAAAGGAAAAAAGATTTTATATTTGACATAAAATAGCCATGATTATATTTATAACATGTGAAATGTGGCATTAATGAAAGAAAAAAAGCCACGTTAGGAAAGGTTCGGCTACGTTTATTCACAAAAACTGCCTAGACTATTCTTACTCTCATCTACCATCAATTTTCTTTTAAAACTCCTGAAGAAAATTTACCAAATCAGTATTTGATGCTACCTAAAAGGAAATACCACAGTTGTCCTTCTGAAATGTTCCTGTCTTCTAGATCTAGTGGCCAGTTTTACAGAATATGGGAGTTTATTTTTTTCTTTGTTTTATTTTTCCTTTGTTTTATTTTTTTTTAACTGTCGTGAACATGGACAGGATATCTAATTTACTGTTAAATTGAATGACTGCAGAGTAGCGTTAGTCAATGCTACCATGCAAAAAACCCCAGAAGTAACAAAAGGATGCAAGATTGCAGAACTATGTGCTGTGGCAATTCAGTAAGGGCTAGAAGTAGTTATGATGAGGAATAATAACATACTACTAAATACATTTGCAATACAAGTTCAAATGCCACCTTTTCACATATCTGGTTGAAACTGCAGTTCCCCCAAAGCTGGATGATCTTTTGGAATTTTTTTCTCCCGACAAATACAACATTATCTATAAAAAAAAAAAAAAAAAAAGCCTTCAAAAATCTGTCTTCCAGTGTTTGGAACACCAGAGGAAAAAAACAACATTATCTATAAAAAAAAAAAAAAAAAAAAAAAAGCCTGTTTCCAAGATGTTATATGGCAGAAGTAAATAATGTGAAATTTTCTTTGTAAAAATAAACCAGTAATGCCCATCTCCACTTTCTGAAATAATCAACTGTTGTTCAGTGTTCCCCACAGCCTTTTCTTGCTCCATTCTGTGCAGGAATGGATTAGAACAGGAGTTTTTTTAGTTCTCCTTCTGAGGCTGTTACATTTAATGTTAAACAAAATAACTCATGGAATGCAGTCATGCCTTTGATGTCTGTCAGTTCACTTGAAGGTGAACTCATCATTTCTGCTCCTGTGCTGATGAATACCTACCTATCCAATACAGAAAAATAACAAAAGGGTGGCACAAGAATGTCTCTGCTCAGAACACCTTGTGCTGTCCTGTGGGGCTGGATCCTCCAAGCAAAGCCAGAAGGGACTGATATTTTATAGTGACCTGGGTGGCTTAGTCGAACAATAGGACTACTGAATAAAGCAGACAATAATGCCACCTACTGTGAAATTGTGTTTTCATCTATTTTCCTTTAATTAGAACAATTAAACGTTTTTGTAATTACATGTTACTACATGTTGAGAGTTTCTGGCTTTGTCACAGATGAAAAAGAACTCCTAACTCTGGTCAATGTGAACCTAAACTTCCTAATTACTAACAGTTTTACTCCTTCTAACTTTGTTCAAGACTATTTCAAATGCAATGCTTTAATTTCTACACTCGTTATTTACACAAACCAAATGTGTGTGCCAACAAGTGTTTGCTCATGTCTTTCTACAAAAGTATCTCTTTGCAGATATTTTGTGTATTTTGTAGACATAGTCTGAATGTTTGCTTTTGAAAACTGTCCTAGAAGATAGTGGCGGATGTAATTACAGAATCTAGGTCAGGATGATAAATCTACAGCCAGTGAAATACAGGAAGTGTTAATAAAGAGCCATACAATTATAGATGTAATTTTCTAATGAAATGTAGTGGCTTACATTTGCAGAAAGGTGGCTGCTGTACAGTAGGCACAATCTCTGCCAGTATGTTTGCATCTCTTGTGTACCTGTGTAACTTCAGGGCTACAAGCAGGCTGGGAAGTTAAGTGCTAAAACACTGGAAATGGATGCCCCGGTCCCACGATGCAGAGAAGAGTGGCAGTACTACAAATTATAAAGTGAAGCATGAACTTGCATGAAAATTCCCCGTAGTATGTTTATAAACCATTTGTTTGTAATCAACTAAAAGCCATTCAAGTGGATCAGTGTTACTTACTGGTGTCTCATCTGAAATATGAAAGTAACTCGTGACAGTGGTGCTAGGAATCAAAATAAAACAGCAGTCACTATGAAGGAATACTGGAACAATAAAGATGAACCATGTGTGGTTGACAGAATGGTAATGCAGGAGTAAAAAAAGCTGCAATTCCAAAATAGATGGTGACAGTGGATGTTTTAAAAAAATTATCTGAGACATGGGGATTGAAAAGTGTAACTACAAGAATGAAAGGTGATGTTTTGGCTAGAAATACAATACACATACAAAAGAAACTGTCTGAATTTCATGTGTCACCAGCATGGAATTTCTTAAAATGCGAGAATGTCAATAATTAAATGCCAATGATAAATTGTGAGAACAGAGTTTACCCATGTAGAATACAAATATCATTTTGGCCTAAGTTCTGACTTGGCTTGATGATGTAAGATACATGCTCTTTTAAATTCTACCGATGAGAAGATCTTGTCATCTTTCTAGACCTGATCTAGGTCCTCAGCAGATGGAGGAGATGGCTGACCTGTCCTTTCTCTCATGCTCAGCTTTAGAAGGCAGATAAGGCCCGTGAGCATGAGGGAGAAGGCAGTGACCAGAGTACAATTTTAGGTGAGTATACTGCCTCTGATGGGAGCTAATCAGAGATATGTTAGATGGAGACTGCTAAGGACTTGGCAGTAGATATAGGGAAAATGCATCTCCCTTGCTATTGTTTACAAGGGCAGGAGAACAGGGTATGCTTTCAGGATGACTTTAAATGACATGGGTGACAGAAGCCACATGACCAATGTGGAAAAGATCAATCCGTGTGTAGGGAGCAGCAAGCACAGCTCTGCTGCTGGTAGGAGATTCCTTTCAGAGTATCTCCATCATGCAGTGGGCCTTCAGGGTGAAAGTGCCTGTCTGGTCTCAGCTTTCCCTTGTAGTAGTTTTGGCAGTAATGGCTATGAGATAATAGGCTCTTCCAAGGTTTCTTATTAGAAATGCTAGATACGAATCTAAACTGATACCCCAACCACCTTCTATTCTCTGAGCTTTAATCTCAGACTTACTAAAAAAGTAATTTGCAGAGGTTCACATTTTATGAAAAAAGAATCCCATTATAAATTTTTAATATTCCCTTTTCTAATGTTTTATTTACTTATTGTTAGCTTTTCTGATAAGAGAAAGAAGACACAGGTCCTGTTCAGGTTTTCTGTGACATGTATTTTATTATTAGGCTCTTAAAACACTATTCTTGTAACATTGTGGATCACTGATATTTAAAAGATGACTCAAAAAAAGCTGAGGGAGGAGGACATGTAATATGTTTTTTCACAAACGTTCTCTATGCATGGCCAATGGAAATTATCCTTTTCTCATCTTCCTTTAGCACTGGTGTGCCATTCTTGAACGGAAATGTCCAGTGCAGCACTTCAGAGAAGAAGGCTACCACATTGTCTTCAAAATTTCTCAGCTGATCTTGTAATTCTACATCCTATTACCTACATATACATCTTTGGATGTGACTGCGTACTGAAACTGTTCACGGAGCTACCTGCAGTGACGGGCAATATTCCTACCTCAGGTGACTTTGTAAAAGGAGGTTTTAAATTGTTCATTTATTTATACATTAGTTTCCTAAAGTTCCCAGCTTTGTATAAGCCAGGCTTATCTACAAAGTCCAAGCAAAGAACTCATAATTAGTAATTACAAGCCCACACTAACATTCTTTATCCTGTTAAGGTGCATGCAACCCAGTTTACTTTTCAGGAGACTGACAAATGTTCAGGTTTTTCTAAATGCACTTGTAAGAGCAGTGCAGTTAAGGGGACAAAGTCCTTTCTGCTATACCTGTGAAGAATATGACTCAGGCACCCAGCAAGTTACATCAAACTCTTGGAGGTGGTGTGCCAGATCTTTGGAACTTCTCTGTCGATGTATTTTGCCAAAGTGGCAATTAGATCAGGTGGTTAGCAATTCTGAAAATTAATCCAATTACTGTAATACTAACAGATTTAGTATGCTTCCTTAATTCTAGAACAAGCTGTTATTTTTCAATGCTAGGCAGAAGAAGAGAGCAAGTATTCCAGTCCTAAAGAAAATAGAGGCGCAGTGCCAGTGCAAGCAAACACAGGTGATTTCCCTGGATGTAAAAACGTCTTCTAAAATAATATAAACAAGACAGTGTCATTCATAAAGTTATGAGTAAAATGGATACTGAATATGTGCTTAGTGAACCACCTGAAAATAAAGTATTAGGCTAATCTGTAGTTTTGATTTAGGATGGCTGTTTTTTGTGGTGGCATTCCTTCTCTTGTAGCATTAAAGTAAGAGTATTAAATAAATATAGACATCATATTAAAATCAGATTACTGGAATTATGCTAATTCAGGAAGGAGGAAAACATATTAAAAGAGGCATTAAATATTGAAATCAGACTTACTGGAAAACGTGAAATTACTTTCTCAGTAACAATATGACAGTGGACAAAAATAAGACATGCTAGATGAGAACTTTCAAGGAGAAGCCCGAAAAATTTGCATCTGAAATTTGAAAAACTGTGCACGTATTATTCTGTTTTTCAGCTCCTGTAGCAGTCATGTTTCTGTTTAAAGAGGTTACAAAAAAACATTTATTGCATGAACACGTTCTTGTATGTGTCCTTGAGTTATATATGAATGAATGAAACAGGCAAGAAGTTTCCAAGCAAAAGACTGTCTCTACTTCTTACAGAAAGGAGATCATTAATTTAGGTTTATGTAGTTGCCTGGCACATTATAGCCTCTTAGGAATCTCCAAAACTAGAATTACATTATAACAATTTTCTATAATTCTAGAAATTTCCCATGCTAAGCAGTCAGAAATAGGTGTAAAGCTATTTTACTAAAGAGAGAATCCCCCTCATTTTAACTAACTGAAGGAAAATGAAAGAATAAGGTCACTGATGAATTTTAAGATGTTTAACAACAATAGGCAGTTAACTCTGAATAAATAGTTAATAATGAATAAACGTTAATTAACTGCTGGCATTTTTTCCTCAAAACTCCTACAAGTAGGAATAATATTTGCCATACTATTTCCAGTCCATCGTGGATGTAAACATCCATTTTTTCCAATGAACTAAGTAGAATGAATCCTCTCTGAAAAGGGGAATTTCAGCATTTTTATAACTTTTGTTTAAAAATCCTTTAGCATTGTCTTCATTTTCTCTGCATACCTGCATTCCCTGAGTATCTCAAGTGTGAACTTTTTAGGGGGTAATTTTTGGCCACTAAATTGCCAATTTCAGCTTTTTCCGCTGATACAGCTGAGCATTAAGTACATGACCAAATCAGGATGAAGATGTGTCGTAATCCTGATACTTGAGAAAAGATAATGGATCAGTGAAGCACAGAAGACTACTGGCAAAAGAAAAAACTATTAGAAAACAAAACAGTCCAGATTAGGAACCCGATAATAGCTCACAATCTTATATCTGAAACTGTATTTTCTTAATTTTAGAAATTAACTTGAAAAGGTGCTTATTTAAGGTAGACAAATACTATGCATCCTGGAACACTCTCTCTCATTTCAAGATTTGCCTGTTTTGAATAGCTGCTCGGTGGCTTGCGTATTGTAAGCTCCTGATTCCAGAAGATTTAACCTCTTTAATCATGGTTTACATTAATTATCTCTCACCTGACTTTAACTTTACAATAATTGTGTAAATGATGAACTCTGTTACACTAGAACATAAATTATATGACTCTAAAGCATTAATCAGTGAAGCTCCTCACTACTAAATGCCCACGTAGCTCCACAGAGCATCACGACCTCTATGACAAAAACCATGGGTTCAAAGCCTGTGCACCACGTCAGCAGTAGTGATAAATGCCATATTTCTCAGCACTATAACATTTCTTTGGTATCTAGCCAGTGTCATAATTCAGAATACATACTTGCTGATTACAGCTTGAAACCTTACATGACACACTGGAAAAGTTAAGTCACCTGAGAAGCAACACATGAACCTGATCTAACTAGGACAGCTGCCATCTGAGGGAGAATGGTGCTTCTCAAAAATGTGATGCTACCATACAGTACACAAGACAGACTCCCAGAGCCAAGCTGTTTCCTGGTGCACAGTATTCATCACCTCTACCTGCAAAATCGAGGGGAGGATGCAGGAGTGCTATGCCATGTTTCACCTGCTCCGCACGTGCCCAAGATGCAGAACAAAGAGGGTCACTATCTTCCTCTGCTTGATGAGCTTTAATGTGCATCTCCTTAGCTCAGCGCTTTAGCCACTAACATAGAGGTATTTCTGAAATGGACTCTTAATAGAATACACTTTGAACACACATTAGTACAGGGACTGGAATCCGGACTTGCAAGTCCCAAATGACTTCCTCAGCCATTAGTCTGTAGAGCTTTGCCATGGCTGTTTAATTATTCTGTTCAACAGTAAGAGTAATTGAAAAAACCTTACCCTATGTTCTGGTGATTAGAGAATCTAGCTCAGAGGGTTTTAAGATTTTATCACACAGGAGAGATCTACAGCATGGTCTCTTACATGCTAGGGGGCAGTCCTAGCCCCTAAGGTTATTTAATAAGTGAATTTGTGGAAACAGGTAGCAGACCTTTCCAAAAAAGCAGTAAGGGAAGGAGAGAAACTGTATAGCAAGTTGCAAAAATGCCTTCTGGAGTTGGCCATAATGGTGAGAAAGATAGAAAAAATACTCAAAGTCAGTTTGTTCTGGGCAGACATAGACATGAGATGGGGGCTTATCTGATCATTACATGCAAGATTTTAGTTCCGGGCATTGCCATAACCAAGTGACTCTGGAATTTGACTAATAGAAGGGAAAGCATCTGTATGATCAGGTAGCAGGTGTAATGGAGACCTCAAAGCCTCCAATCCTAATCTTACATTTTTCAACAATTACTCCATAAAGAAGAGATCCAGATGGGCAATTTGAATACCCATCCCATATTGATTTCTCAGTAAACAAGGATATGAGAAAAACAAATGAGGGAGTATTAGCCACTATTTACCTAGGGATTTGGTGGTTTAGGTTGAAATAACTGAATTACTAGCTGCAGAATATATAACTTCTTTCTACATAGAAAGACTACATAGAAATCAGCTGGCAAATGGCCAATATGATGCCAATGTTCCTGGGAAGGTAAGTGATACTACAGACCAGTAAACCTGGTGTCAGAACTGTAAAACTGAGTAAGAACTATAATAGAAGATAGAACTAATACACACGTGGATCAGTATGATTTTGGGAAAAAATAAAAAATCTTTTGTTCCCCTTCAAGAGGTGCCCTATCTAAAAGTTTGATGGATTTCCTTGAAGAAGTTAAAACAATTGTGTCAACAAGGGAGAACCATTTGAAACACTTGGATTTTCAAAATCAGGTTAGTGGGACCCTGAAATCAAATTGTATTTGCAGTAAATAATCACCAGGATTTCCCCCCTGCCCTCAACCTCCCCCTCCCTC
>NW_010420466.1:3511-3778 GCF_000710305.1 Buceros rhinoceros silvestris | reverse complement strand
CCTCTGATAACCCGGGACAGCCGCATTCCTCCGCGTACCCAAGACCCCTCCACAACCCGGGTTTAAAGCAGAGCTTGATGCAAGACCTGCAAACTCGGCACCGCAGCAGCCGCTGGGTGCAGCCCCTAGTCCTGCCCTGTGAGAAATGGGACGTTAATTCGTGTCACTAGAAAGGATAATTAGGGGAAGCAGGGGCCCATGTATGGAATTTGGTGTTTTGCTAAAAACTGCCAGATCTGCAAAGAAAGCCTGAAACAACGAAAGCCT
>NW_010420466.1:2956-3299 GCF_000710305.1 Buceros rhinoceros silvestris | reverse complement strand
ACGAGAAAGCCTTTATGCCACCACCATAAAAATCAATAACATCCTTTAACTACCATAAATTTTGCCTATGGCTGTCAAGGCTGGATAACATCCTTCAACTACCATAAACATCACAACAACACTGTGGTGAGATTGGTGTCGTAAATTCCCAGAAGAGGCCTATAAATACAGACCGAAAATTCGACTACATTTGTGTGTAGTGATGGAGTCTTAACTCCCTTGCGCACTCAGAAGAGGCCTATAAATACAGACCGAAAATTCGACTACATTTGTGTGTAGTGATGGAGTCTTAACTCCCTTGCGCACTCAGCGCTGCTTGCTTTTGCCTTATACGAACCTTTTA
>NW_010420466.1:2336-2689 GCF_000710305.1 Buceros rhinoceros silvestris | reverse complement strand
CGCGGGGCCCAGAGCCACCGTGCGAGCCCCCACACCCAGCACCTGCCTCCATCCGAGATCCTCCCAGCTCTGTGCCAGGGCATCTGGGGGAGCAGGCCCCCCCGGGGCTGCGGAACAGCCTGTGAGGATGAGGAGGGGAATGAGGAGAAAAGCGAGGAGGTCTGGAGAGTGCGGTGGCCCTGGCAGGACAGGGCCCAGCAGGAACGGACGCTGCCATCGCACTCACCTTTGCCAGTGCCCGGAGGCCCCAGGGCTGGCTGCGGCACCGGGGTGGCGGGGAGGCTGCAGTTCGGGGTCACCCAGAGCTGCCCGAGGCCGATGTGCCGCTGCAGCTGCCCGTGTCCACTCACCCT
>NW_010420466.1:1745-2169 GCF_000710305.1 Buceros rhinoceros silvestris | reverse complement strand
CAGGTCCGCGCTCAACATCACCTCCCCCCAGCAGCCCCAGGACAGAGCCCGCTGGGAGCTCCGAGGGGGTCCACAGCCCGCTGCCAGCTCGATGCATCACCCCCCTGGGGCAGCCGGGCACTTAGCGCGCCTGCTCCTCCCTGACCCTCCGCATTCTCCCGGGGAACAGCGCTCCCGGTTTGTTAGCACCGGCCAGATGCGCCAGTACAAGGCAGCGACATCTCGCCCGGCCCCGCCAGGAGGTGCATCACCTTCCCGATGCTTAATGAGCATCTGCCTCCTATCAGGGTCTGACAGCAGCAGTGGGAGCTTTCGCTGGGGGCTGGGGATGCTTTGATAACGAGCTGGTCCAAACTGGTCTGCCCAGCAATGCGAACTTCCACACGGACAAGGAGCAAGAGGAGCCTGTGACCTTGCAGGAATG
>NW_010420466.1:510-1637 GCF_000710305.1 Buceros rhinoceros silvestris | reverse complement strand
TGCGGGAGGAGATAAGGGGGAACAAGGAGGCTCAGGCTGAGCTGGCTCAGATAAAAGGGAAAGCCCGAAGTCTGGGGTGGAGTAAAATCCCTCAGAAGACAAAGAGGCAGTTGTGGGGACGGGGCAGCCCAGGGCCCATCGGAGCTGGCTGCTCTCAGCGCTGCTCCCACCGGGCAGATAACCCAGAGCCTTCCAGCTGGTCGGTTAATTACAGACTCTAATAGCTATAAATCAGTTAACGAACTGGGTGCATCAGTTAGCTCTCGGGGATTTAGGAAAGGAATACAGCAGCAGAGACATAGATGGCATCGGGTGAGAGACAGAGCACCCCAAAGAGGAGCTGTGATAAATGGAACGCTAATTCGTGTCACTATGGAGAAATATCATGGGACATATACCATCGATACGTTATCAGGTATAAAAAAACGAATATTTGAACAATATTAACCGGGAAAATTTTTACTAATGGAGCAAGGGCCCCCTGCATGGGTGTTTCAGGAAAAAGGAAAAAGCAAGGCTGGCAAAGTAAAAATAATGCTGAAGCTTGAAACAATAAGGATGAAGTCAAAGGTCACATCTGCCACCACCATAACGATTCTTCAAACGACGGATGCTGTCAACATTCTTCAACCGCAACAACATCATCAACGTAAATGTTGTAAATTCAACTGCAACAACATTGTCAACATAAACGTTGTCGTAAATTACAGAAGAGGTCTATAAATACGGACTGAATGTTCTTTACGGTGTGCGTATCGATGGAGTCTTACTCCATGCGCACCCAGCGCTGCTTGCTTTTGCCTTATCCGAACCTTTTAATAAACTAAATTAAAGAGAATTCACGATGTATGTGTGAATCGATTCGGCATTTATAACAAGCAGACCGCGGGGGCCTGGGGTCCGCAGCGAACACCCCAGCAGCTCTCAGCCCCCCAGGCTGCTCCTTCCAGGCACAAGAGCTCTGGCTCTGGAGAGCACAAGAGCTGGTGTGGGGGCGAGGCCCCATCTCGGTGCACCCATCGGGCCCCAGCTTGCCCAGCAAACGCCCTGTCCTGTCCTGGTGACCCCAGCTGCTCCGTCCCAGATGGTTTGATGTGGCACCATGCGGGCAGAGCGCGGCAGTGGAC
>NW_010420466.1:0-363 GCF_000710305.1 Buceros rhinoceros silvestris | reverse complement strand
AAGTGGACACAGGGAGGGCTGCGGTTACAGCCACGGCAGTGCCAGGGCACCGAGGGATGGCCACGGGTGCTGGGGTACGCGCCACGACAGGGTGCCCTGGCAGCAGGGACCGGTGTGAGGCTTAACGGAGTGAGTTCTGCTGCGGGGATGTCCCCTCCTGATAGGAACAGGCACCTCCTAGGGTGGCAGAGAGACTTTTTTCCCCCCAAACCCCCACAGAGGCTGAGACCGGGGCTGCCAGGAGCGGGGGTGGGCTGGGGGGTGCCTGTTTCAACCTCTCCCTGAGGGAAATCGAGGGAGCAGCGGCCTCGTGGCGGGGAGAGCGGACCGAGATCCACGACCCAGGTGCGGGAGGGAGGATCG
>NW_010420465.1:64248-64644 GCF_000710305.1 Buceros rhinoceros silvestris | reverse complement strand
CCCAGGGAGGGGCTGGCGGCCCCCTGCCCAGGCTGCCTGCGGCTCTCTGCCCAGCGTGGCCGCCGGGGGCCAGGGGCCGGGCACGTGGTCACTGTCAGCCAGGCTCTCTGGGAGCCCCGGTTCCTCCGGCAGACCCTTCTGCGGGGTCTGACACAGCCATTTCTCGTCGGTTCGCACACACCACGCATGCGTCCCGAGTGCTTCCCTGTCAGCTGTGGCTAATCCTGGCTCAGGAGGGTCCGCACGGTCCAGTGCTCGGCCGCAGAGCAGGAGGAGCCGGTTTCTGCCTTGGGTCCTGCAGGGCTGACGAGTGCGGAGGGCAGGCAGTGGGGGCCCATCACGCCCTCCTGCCTCTGGAAGCGCCTGACAGAACCACGGGCATCTTGGGAGCCACGA
>NW_010420465.1:56262-64096 GCF_000710305.1 Buceros rhinoceros silvestris | reverse complement strand
CTCGCTTGCCATTCCCAGGAGCACCCTGGAGTGCCCTCGGTAGACGGTGGGGTTTACTTTCAGAGAACTCCATGTGAAATAATCCAGTAAATCTTGTTTTCACAGATCGTTTTATAGCACTTGAAAAAATCTGTAAGGAAAGTGGATTTTTGTCTTGTGTGCAGAAAGCAGCCCTTAGGGGCCACATCGGAGATGAACAGAGAGAACCGTCTGGCTTGAATTGAATAAAAAAGAATGAAAGCCACTTCTGTGGTTTCACCCATACATATTTTTCTTGATTTCAGGCCAGCACTGCATTCAGTGTTTAAGGCACTTGTGGCTTTCCAAGTTCCTCTTCTGTCCAGCCACTTGCCAAGTTCATTTTCTGCTTTGTGCCCGCTTGCTCTCTGGACATGCCGCCAGGAAGCGCGTGGGTTCGGTGGGGGCGGTGGGTGAGCAGCGGTAACCTATATATGCAGTATACAGGGTGATAGAAAACACTGTGTTTTAGAGGACAATGGAGAATTTCTTCCCATTTCTTTTTAATATGAGGTCTTATTTAAAGGGACATAGCATAAGGCTTTGCTAAGTATTCTTTGCTCTGCAAGTGCCTCTAAGCACAAGTCCAGGAACGTTTGGAGACAAGTTCAGAGCTTGTGTGGGGCAGCCTGGATGCATTTGTTGAGCAATTAGCACTGGAAGATCTTGGATGTTTTACAGGATTGTGCAGCAGAAGAGAAACGCTTGTGTGTGGATTTATAAAATAAGGGTCAGAGCACTTTAATTTTCAGTAATGCAAGCGGGTCGTAAGAGCTCTTAGCCCAGACATAGAAGAGGTGTCTGGAGGTGCCGTGCTCTTGAACGGAGGTAACCACTAGCTCAGCGAAGAAAAGAAGGTGGTCGGACCAGCTTTCACAGTGGTGAATCTCAGTAGGAGAGAAAAAGGAACTGGGGTTTAGTTCCTTTTAAAATCTTACAAAATGATCCCAACAAGACAACCCCTTCCTGCGGCAGTGGTTGCAGAGGGACAGGGAGTGCTTAGGGCAACCAGTGCCTGGTCAGCAGAGGGGTCGCTGGGCTTGGTGGAGGATGCCCAGCGGAGGATGACCCAGGGCTGTGGCCCCCTGTGCCAGGAGGTGCTGTGGCTCTGCTCCCTGCCCCGCTACAGGGGACCGTGCTCACATCTGGCGTCTCCCAGGGGCTTCGGCACTTGTCAGAGCCAAGGCCAGTGCCATGCTTGTATGATCACACGACGCAGCACAGTCAGAGGTGTTTTGTGCAAAGCTGTGGCGGGTACGGAGATTCATCTGCTGGGAACTGGATCATTACAGTAATTTTTAGGGAAATACAACACTGCTGGACTGTTGTCCCGCCATGGGCGCTGTGGATGCCTGCTGATACGCTGCCTTTGGTACACTGCCCATTTTATTTTCTTGAATTAGGGCTTTTGGGCACCGTTTTAATTTCTTGCGGTGCTGAGCTGCTGTTAATAAAGAATAAGGCTCAGTCCTTTCCCTAAAAGCTGGCCATGGCAGCACTGCTGCTGCTGTCACCGCAGCTCTCGGTACCCAGCGCTGAGGCATCTGCGTAAGCTCTTTCCTTGATGTGTTGGCAATAATCTATTAATCTGCTCTAATAGCCTACTCTACTCTCACTGCATTTTCCTGATAAGTGAAATTATATTTGAATAAAGCCTAGTACTTCTAAATGCCAGGTTTCAGCTGGAAGGATGCTTTAATAGCTGGGCTGAGATCTGCTGAAAAGCAGGTTTTATGGTAGAGATGCTAATGAAGCTTCAGCAGCAACGACTGGCAGCGAGGAATTTGGGGGTTGAATATTTGGGTGGCAGAGATCACTAAGTAGATTTGTGCCATCTGAATTTATTTTTGTCAGCAAAATTTGCTTTAATTTTCACGCTTATTTAAAAAAAAGAAATGAAGTGTGAAAGTTTCTGCGTTCTGAGGCCAGCTCTCAGCTAATCTCCCCAAGCAGTCTGTCTGGCTCAGATTTCAGAGGCTTCATTCAAAAGGTCACAACCTGATTTAATACCATGAGTATCAACCCAGGATAATGCAGCTGACCCTGCCGTCATTGCAGGGGTTTGAGCTCGGTACGAATCTGGCCAAGAGAAGCTAATGCCATGTTCTCGAGCACAACCCAGGGCGGCAGAGGCCGGGTTTTTCCGTTTAGATGGATCCTTTCTACGTGCTGCGAGTCAGCTCTCGCTCCAGCGAGGTGCTGGTTGTGTCACCTAGTCCCCTTTAAAGCGGGAACGTGGAAGTAAGGTTTGCTGTGTTTTCTTTGCCGTTTTTTTACGGCCTTCAGATTTCGACATTCGGTGCGTTTTCCGCTGCTCAGTGCTGCTGGAAGCATGTGTATTCGTGTGTCCACATGCGTCCATTGCAGCCCTTCCTAAACTCGCATTTGCCTTCCAGGCTGGTAGAGCTGCCAGAGGGTTCGTGGAGCTGCAGCCTGCCACCAACCCACAGGAACGCCACCACAGAGAACAGAACGCGGGGTCCGCTCTGTGAGCGGGGGTTTATCACCACGGTGCCTGCAGGAGTGAATTGAGAGTGGTCGAGTACACGGCTGACAAACACATTAATCACTCCCTTCTCTGGTTTCCCACTGGATCAGGCCTTCATGGCATCTTCTAGGAACATTAGTGTTGTGTGTAAGGAGAAACAGTAACCGGTGGTAAAATGCAGCTGGAGCGGTGGGATCTCCTGCAGGAATGGTGCCTGTTCCGTCCCCCCACGCAGGACATGTTCCCAGTGCACCAGAACTTAGGTCTGTCTTACCAAATAACGTGGTGGTACGTGCTGGGGTGCTTGTACTTCTGGTTGGGGAAATCCTTCTGAAACCGGTTTTAGCTTTTGTATTTGCCCTTTTGTTTTGGATGTCTGTAGTAAAGAAGTAATTAGTTAATTAAGGAGGGGATTACTGAAATTCTGTCAGTCTTACCAGTCAGCTGGCTTGATGTGATGATAAAGGCTGGATATGTTGCTCGTAATGACTTATGAATGTCTCACCCCTCTTCTGCCCCGCTTCCTTTCCTCGGGAACTTGGATGCATGATACTCTTCCAGAAGCAGCACCAGTTTTCTTCAGGAGTGATAGAACCAAACACATACTGACTTGGTTTTGCCCCCTCAGGTTGCCCGTGTTCTCCTTTTCAAATCAAATGCCACATTGACTCAAATCCGGTGTTGGAAGCATGTGGAGAGCTGCAGCACATCGGCCCGGCGCAATGTATCCATCAGACAGGAAGGAAGCCCAAAACCAGAACTCCACTGGCCAAAATGCATCCTCTGCAGAAACCCCAAGGCAAGTAGCTGCGTCCTCCTGGCCATCGTACGAGCTTCGATCGTGCGTGAGCTCTGATGTTTTTAATTGAAGTGTGGTAGTTTTAGGTCACAGCAAAACCGTTATTTTTCTGTTCTGAGGTTCGAGTACGGCTTGTGAGGTTTTATTAGCTCCATTTTTCCCAGTGTTATGTAGCCTCTCAGGGAAGCCTTCAAGAAGAAATTGATTCAGCCGTAACAGATTACTCAACTTGTCAACCGATATTTCCTGCACTGGTGTTTTACCTCATGCAGCTGTGAAGTGTAAGTGTAATTTAGCGATATTGTTTTCATTCTTGAATAATTTTTTTAAAAGTGTTTTGGTAAGAATAGCTCATTGTTTAAACCTGGTCTGTTTTCCATTTATTGTAAAAACTGTGCACAGCAACAGGAAATGCCTAAACGAAGTGAACGTGGTTTGGAAACAAGAAGCTCAACCAGTCACATGCAGGGGTGGCATGTGGGCGGTGGCAGTTCCCCAGGCCTGCCAGACCCACAATCAAATAGGTGCAGTCCCAAAGTGTGCCGGAAGAGAAGCCAGGAAGAAGCATGTTGCAGCTGGTCCCTTTCCAGGCAGGTTGTCTGCTCTCCTCAGGCTTTTCTTCACTAAAACGTCTGAACGCTAAAAAAGCCTGCAGTAAATTTCTAGAAAGAAGATAAATTATTTTCGTGTTTCTCCATCAGCGAAATGGCATGTGGTCTCTGTCATGTCAGGTGGTCAAGTGCCCCCACTGCCACCACTCCCTGCTCTGCAGACTCGGTTAAATGTTGTCTGTCAGGGTGCTTGCCTGAGGGTCATCGCCGACACAGGCAGCATGTGGTTTGGGGGGCATTTGGAGCAGAGGAGGTTGAGCCCAAAGGAGATGCAAGGTCATAAACCAAACTTTTTTTAAGAAACACGTCCACGTGTTAGATGGTCATTAGAGAAAAGATTTTTGGTCACCATTGGGGCGTGTTGGACAAACTGCACCTCTGCAGCACCCCTCCCGGTTGGAACGCCGGTGTGACAGCACGTTTCTGGTAACCTTTCAGCTTTTAACAACCTCAAGGAAGGCGCTGTGTATTTATGGAGCTGTGACCTGGAGGTCTCGGCTGCCCAGGTTTAATTAGCGGGTGGCCCATGAATGTTGCCAGTACTGACAATGCAAAGGCGTAGCAGGAGTGTCTGGTCAGTAAGAAATGGAACGAGTTCCGCTGGGGTAGATCCTTCACTGTGGTACCGACTGCTCCGATTCCCATTTGTTGAGGCCATAGCCAGGTTTGCTATATGGAAGTACTCCAGAAAAGCTGGAGGGACCCTGCTGAGCTTGATTCAGATCATGCTTTTAAGTAGGTGAGTATCACCTATTTCCATCACTGGCGATAGGAACTACTTCTTTCTGCTGCTCACACTCATCCAAGCTCTCTCCCATTCCAGCAGTAAGCTCAGAACCAAAGAAGTCAGTGTAGTATCTGATTGGCTGGTTAGACCGTCCTCTGGACAGGATGGAAGTTTGTTAACGAGGTGATATAAACACCCGTAGGTAAAATGCTTCCTTGACTAGTTACTCTTACTAGTACTTTTTTTGACTGACCTCAGTTCGTTGGGCTCCTTGATGTCACTGTAGAAGTAGTCCAAGAAGAAACAAGAGTGGAGCGGAAATCCCGGCAGGGACTGTTGTGCAGTACCCCACACCTGGTCACACCTCACCTGACATCACCTCAGAGCCAGGTTAGCCAAAGCTGCACATCGGTGTTACAAGTCCTTGTCTGCATGTCCCAGTCGTATTCCTGGCAGATGCGTCTTGGTCATAAACTTTAAATAGTGATTTTATTATTTCACTTCACTTCTTTATGATAAAACTACTTCTAAAAATATCTGCAACGAGCTTAATCATGAGAGTAGAGAACAGTATGTACAATACTTTGCGAGGAAGGGAAGATGGTATAATTGTTTTTTCTCTTTGCTTTTATTGACTTTGTAAGTTTGAGCTGGCTTTTCTCTCTCATGTAGTTCATCGATCTCCTGTTCCTGTGTGGGTTGTATATCCAGTAAAGAAAGGAAAACACTGGACACTTCTCCAGGAAAATGAAATAGTCAAGATAATTTTAACAAGTTGTTTCTTATTAAACTGACTGTGTTGAAGTTGACATTTTTCTGTAATCCTTGCTTCCTCTTGGTGGCCATGTCCAAAAAAAAGTAGTTATTGCATTGTGGTGCATTTTCTTGCAGCCTCATAAATCTTTGCTCAGTTTTTTGTTGGTATTTTTACACAAGAACCTTTCCTCCCAGGGCTTTCTCCCTAGAGTTTCAAGGGTACCTCAGGAAGGCCTGCTTCTGGTTGATTTGTCGGGTGGGAAGTGCTGGCCTCACCCCCTGAGACTCCAGGAGCAGCTCTCTGCCCCCACCCCAGGCTGTGCTGTTGAGCCATTGATGCTTTTTTTGAGGGTATTCACTTCCTGGGGGGAAAACCACGTCCATAATCTGCTTCATCACACGTATTATTTTAGGTCTCTCTCAAGGGACTTGAACTGGAGTAAGGAGGTCTGCCAGTGTGACTCACACGGCTGGAATTTCTCTTGGTTAGGTCCCCCCAGCTTTCCCAGTGAGTCAGCCAGCCCCTCCGCCACTGCCTGGGACGGCTGACGGGAATTGTCGGGTCACTAATCAGCGTGTGGTGACCGCTTGCAGTGCTGGAGAGGAGGCACTTGTGAGGGAGCAGCTGCTGGGCTGGGGGGCTGAGGCGGGGGCTGAGGTGCTCGTTTGGCAGGAGGGAACTTCAGCAGAAGGAGGGAGGGCTGTTCCAGCGTGTGCCTTCAGCCTTCAGGTGCCACCTGAAACATGCTCCGTAATGCTCACCTCTCTTCATGCAGCTGGCTTCAGCCGCACCAGTTTAGCTGTCTGTGCCCAGGGTGGGCGCTGGAAGCTGCCCCCAAGATCATGCTGCTCTGTAGCTGGGACTCAGAGTGAGAAGATGGCAGCGCTGGTTCCTGCATGGGCTGGGACCTGTGGAAGGTGGCTTCAGAGCGTGGGCAGCAGTTTTGCTTGGGCTCCTGAGTTCCTATGGAAAAGCTGCACCTGGTTTTTTTCCGGGGCTGGCTGTTCTGTCAGTACCAACGATGGTGGCACACACGCAGGTGAGCTCATCTAGAGGTGCTTGGGCTTAGGGTGCAGATCCTTCACTCGTTTTGTGGAAGTCTGAAGTGATTTCCAAGTTTAAAGACTGTGTTGTGGTGTATCACCACTTCCTTGTAAATCCTGAGTGTGGGCTTCTGGTGTCGGCTCTGGAGCAGACATCTTGGGTGGTTTGAATTCTGCTTCGTCAGGCGTGCTCGCGAAGATCAGCAGCTTTGAGCCGTGCTGATATTTCCATTTCTCAAAGTTATTTCAGTAAATAAAGACTCAGAACTCACAGAAGTGGTTTCCTCCTTCCAGCATGGTGTCTCAGGTGATTCACCACTGACAGGAAGGACATGGACAGTGTGAGTGGACAGCAGTGACACCCTCTGCTATCAGTTTGAATGCTTTGGCAGGGAACTGCAGCTTCTGAGTCTGAAACTATGCGGGGCCTGACGGGCAATGTGGGGCGGGTTCTTGCCTGTCTGCCTGCTCCATTACGCACCTTCTGTGGAGAACCTGGAGCTTGCCTTTTCTGGCTGGAGGAGCCACGGGGCTGCGGAGATACCTTTCCTTAGGTCGGTTTAGCTTGCAAGGAGGAACATGGCTGGACACCCACTGATCCTGGTGTGCAAGGGAAAAGCTGGTGGGCAGCCCACAGAGCTCCACCATCCCATTTCTATACAAGATGATTTCCCTGCTGTTCCCCTGTAAGACAGGTTTTGTGGAGGTGGTTTCAAAACTGAGCTGTGACACCTGTATTTTAAGACAGGAATTGGGGATGTTTTTGGAGACTGGGCAGATCAGTCCTTTTGTGTCCGTAGTGTCCCATTAATCTCGAATCCTTAGATGGTTAGATTTTACTCTTTGGTGCTGAAATACACTCAGTAAAGTAGAAAGTTTAAAATGTGACCTATACTCAGAGCTGCAGAACTCGTTAACAGTCCTTCAGCACTGACCTCAGACAACGACTGTCCACAGCAGCCACCCGTCTGCTGGAGCAGGGAGGATGTCGGGGCTGATGTGGAGAGGAGAGCAGGCACAGAGCAGTCTACGGGGCAGAGGCAGCTGAGCTGGCTGTTTGGGGGCATATGCCTCAGTTCAGCCTCCTGAAATGCCATTCAGAGCAATTGCTAATTAAAGCTCCATCACCGTGTTAATCACATCGTGCTGATGTGCCGTAGGGACCAATTAAAAACTGGAAATGCTCAAAAGAAATTGTTCTTGAAAACACTGTTTAGCAAAACAGGTATTTGGAGCTTCCTCATTTGATGCGTTAGCTCTTTGGGTCGCCCGGTCTGGAGGGGTTGCTTGGCAGCGCTGCTCCGAGCAGTGGGCGCCTCTGGGGCGACGGTGCAGCCTGTCCTGCCTTCCAGAGCCTGCCCTGCCTGGGCGAGGCTGCTGGCGGCGGGGGG
>NW_010420465.1:47986-56230 GCF_000710305.1 Buceros rhinoceros silvestris | reverse complement strand
CGCCCGGTCTGGAGGGGTTGCTTGGCAGCGCCGCTCCGAGCAGTGGGTGCCTCTGGGGCGACGGTGCAGCCTGTCCTGACTTCCAGAGCCTGCCCTGCCTGGGCGAGGCTGCTGTCGCCGGGCGAGCTGGTATCAGCCCCGAACCTGTTGCCATGGGTTACTGCTTGCGTATTTGCAAAACCATTCACTCTGCAATCAGTATAAGGTCTGAATAATTTTTCAAAAATATGTTACACTTAAATTATATTTTTTACCCTACTGACCAAAGCTTTGGACCTTCGCCTGCTAGAAAATCCTTAAGCAGAACGTATACGCTCTTACAACGTGTGTTTTATTTATATCATACATAACTCAGCGTAGAACCAAAAGAGGAAGGAAATACATGAAGACTGCAGCACCACGGAAGAGATGGGGGAGGGAGAACGAAAGGAAGAAAAGCTCTTACGTTCTGCCTCCAGCGTTTGCAACCAACAAACACAAGGCACTGAAATCCATGGTGGGGTTATTTTTTGGTGGTCTGTTTTGTTGGTTTGATTGGGTTTTTTTCTTTTTTCCCAGTACAAGAGATTCAGCAGAGTATCTTGAGTTTTGGAAAGTCATGGGAGGGGAAACTCGTTAGAGTGATTGAGATGGTGAGCGCATTTGCAAAAACGAAGTGTGAGCTGTGCATCCTGTTTGGTAACAAGGAAGCGGTGAAGCTCTGCCAGCCGCTCAGTCCGTTAACATGTCTGATACTGCTGTACAAACACCAAGCAGGAGCCCGTGGTCTTTCTCTAGTGTCCAGCAGCTTCCTTTGGTGCAAGAAATCCTTCAGGACCACACCTGTGCAGTTTTTAAAGGATGGTGAAAGAGCGGATACCCTTCGTTTTGCGCTAAGCACTTGGATGTTGTTCCAGGTGTAGGATGAAGAAGATGGAGATTTACCCTCCCATTTTTTCCCCTCTCTTTTGTTAGTACCTCCTAAGCCTGTCCATCTCAAACCTGGGCAGGAAAGAATTCCTCCTGCACCTTCCCGGCCTTTGCCAGCTGATCCCAAGTCGTCGAGGAGCTTAGCAGCTGGAGAGGAAGAGATTCCCATATCGGCAGGAGTCAACACGCTCATCGAGAAGTTTGAAAGCATTCGGTAAGTATGGCTTTGTCAGACCTGCTCTAACCTCCTTGCCTGCATTTTTAACTTCAAATGGAACGATGGAGAACATGGATTGTAATTACCGTGTAGAAGCTTCCATCGGGATGTTTTCAGCTGGCAGTGCAGAACTTGACTGACTACACAATGATTTGAATTTATTTTTTTTAATAAAAACAACTTCCAGTTTGTAACAATCGGTTTTTCTTAAGGAGCTTAAGTCCAGCTGACTTTGGTAAGTGTTCTACCAGAACCAAGCGGCCGGAGTCTGCTCTCAGAAAGCTGTCGTGATGTCAGTGTTGGTTTTTGCACTATAGGAACTTGGTTACTGTGATCGAAAAGAGCTGAGTTCCCTGTCTCAGGTTCAGTGAATGCCAGATGCGCTGTTAGTTCAGCGGGGAGTTAAATCGCAGTGCTCTGTGAAACAGCGTTGTGTTTCCTCGGAAATGTTCCGTGTAGGAGATTATAAATAGGAGAAGAATGTGTGCATTTTGCAGTAAAACTGGCTTGTTTTGCAAAACCATGAAAGCTCTCTCTGAAGACCAAATCTGCCTGGTGGAGCTCAGGGGTCTTTTTCATAAGGAGACAGAGACACCGTTCTGTGCCCTGGAGTGTGTTATCACCTGGGTGAATCTGGTGAGGCGTCTTTCACAAAGAAAAAGTAGTGCTGCCTTGTGCTTCAAAACCATCATCTCTCTGGCAGAAAATACCCTGCCCCAAAGGCTTTGTTCTCTGGAAGAACACGAGTTCCTGTTTGAATGCACCCACAGCCACATGCTGCTTGGAAAAGCTCCCTCCCCAAACCATCCCACCCGGCTGTTGTCAGAGGCAGTGTGGGGAGTGCTGGGGGCAGCGTGATGCCGTTTCAGTGAACGTACCGCCAAGGGTGGTGTGCTTGTGTCGGGGAACAGCCGGGTGAATACAATCACAGCACCGTGCACACACTCGTCTCTGAGGGTTGACAGAGGGGTGCAAGAAAGGCAGCTTGAATCGGGGGATGGTCAGGTCCTCTCCGTTTTGGAGGCACTCTTGAGACCTCTGAATGTTCGTAGGAGTGACTGGGGCACTTTCTCTTCCTCCACAGGCAACCTGTACATATTCTTCAAAGGAACCAGCTGAATTTAGCTCTTAAGATGGAACCTGGCCTGGACTCATCCAAACCACCAAGCTCATGTGACTGTGACATGGTGGCTTCCAGCAGCGCTTCCACAAATGAAAAAAATGAACCAGATGAAAACGAGCCAGACACACGGTGCAGCACGGATCTGTCTAACACAGACATAATGGCAATTAAAGAGCTAAGCATAGGCGATAGCAAAGGCCACGAAGACTGTACCGCTGTGACTGTGAGCAAAGAGTCCTCTGCAGAGCTGGGCAGCAAGGACTCAACTGCAGAACTGAATGGGAACGGTAAAATTCCCAACAGAGACAGTGGCATTGATAGCCCTTCTTGTAGCGTGGCTGGGGAATCGTTCCCCAGTGAAGAAGGGGCAGAGCAGAAGAAGCCCAGCCTAGCTGGGAACCCAGGGGAGATGGAGCCTGACAAAAAGGGCACCAAACCTTCCTCAGTAGAGCAGAAGAGAGACTCCACGCAGGATGAAGACAGTGATATTGATGAAGGAAGCAGCGAGGAGCAGGAGACAGCAGAGGTGCCAAAGTTGGAGTATTTGGACGTGAACAAGGTAAGGTGGTTTGTTCGTTGTTATTAAGTGCTCTGAAAGCGGTTCCTGATCTGGCCTGAGATCCCTTGCATCACTTTCATGCCTCGTTTGGGGGGTTTGTTTGTTTGGGTTTCCGTCAAAGGATCGTGACAGCTTACCGTTTCCTGCTTGATGGAGGTCATAGCTTCTTCCTGATCTAGAAAGGTTCCCAGCCGTGATTGAAAAGGTTTCATGTCAGAGAAGCCATCACAGCCAGAGGAAATTTGTTACCATTTAAGTGCTTTTGTAGGTAAAGACTCACACCTTGTGTTCCTCGTTTGGGTTTGTCTAGGTTCAGCTTGCAGTTGGAGATCATGGTGTTTTCAGTGGGGCTCCAGGATGAGCAGAGGGCTGGTGGGACAGTGCGCCGTGCAGGATCAGGGCTGTGCATCCTGGCAGGACATGCAGAATGGAATTCTAAGAGTAATTTTTTTCTCTTGTTTATTTTCTTGTTTATTTATTGTGCTTCTCTTGGTGTGACTACTTCTCGAGTGCAAAGAAGTTGTTCTGAGGGTCTTTATATCAAACTACTCTTCAGGAAACTGTAGCTAGAAGAGATTTTCTTTGAATCCAGAGAATTGTAGTCTAGGCTGTTGTATTTGCTGCAGCTGCACAAGATTAATGAGAGATTCCTTTGATGATCTGTTTATCGAGACATTTATTTTTAGAAATAGTGATGATAAAATGGGTTAGATTTTTCCAGAATAAGAAAACAGAAGATGCTTTGAGGAAACTGTTTGCAAAATATTCCACTTTTTGTTTGGTGGAATTCTTTGTTTGCTTTTGGGAGTTTTTTGTGGTTGGTTGCTTTGTTCGTTTCTTTTTTCTCCCTCAGCCATCCTGACAGTAAAGTTAATATACTGGATTTTTAGTTTTTTTAAAGAGTGCGACAGGCACTAGCAACCAATGAACTTGCAGCTAGGGAACTGCCACGTTCACATCTCAGTTCATGCAAATTGGGTGGTTCTGTTGAAATCACCGGATATATCCCCACTTGTGCACATCAAGAGCTCATCCCGTGGGAAGTGTGGCAGTTGAAACTCACTCAGTAGCTCCTGGGTCAAGTCAGCCAGTGACTGTTGGAGAGCGATGAACATTTCATGCGGGCATGTGGTGTGCAAGAAGTTGTGCCTCTCACAGGTGATGAGCACAGTTTCAGAGCAGAGTTAATGCTTTGTGAAGTCCCCTTCTTTTCCAAGAAGAGGAGGTTGCCTGGTGAAGCCAACATATTGCAGGAAGGTATGAGAAAGCCCCAGCCTTTTTCTCATGAGTGTGTTGCTTTCCGTGCTGCTTTAGCTCAAGCTGCTCAAGCTGTTGTGACTGGAAGGTGATTCCATTCATGGTGTTCAGACGCTGCTGTTGTACCCTGGAACTCTGCAGTACTTCATTGCCCTGCTGCTCCTTCTTGCAAATGCAGTTAATGTCAAACCCATTGGGTGCAGCACAAGGTTGGTCAGAGGGAAAAAGAAAGGACCCAGCAGAGCCGAAAGCAATAAGGGTTGCATGAACCAGGTCTGTCTGGCCAAACCCCACTGCTTTCCATAGATGGGGAGGATATAGTCTCATTCTCCTCTCTGCAGTCCCACCTGACAGCTGAGGTGGATTCAGGAGAGGCAACCCGTTGGCCTGTCCCACCTCCTTGAGAGCCAAGCAGGACACTCCTTCGTTGGCACCACGTACATCAGACATGACTACCTGGGCATGGAAGGCTGCGGTGCAGGTTGTCTTGGGCTTGCGCAGGAGTAAATCCATGGCAGTATGAATCAGGGGATCCAGCAGGACTTCAGGGTCTGTCCTGCCAGGGGAGACCTCTGTCTTGTATCTTGTAAGCAGGAATTTAATGTGGGGGTCTGCAGGAAACGTTGTAGTGAAGGAGACTCCTATTAACTTCTATCTGCTTGTGTCTGTCCACGCAACATGTAATGCATCCGCTGACATCTGGCATCTCTTCAGTAGCCTGCGGTGAAAGCTTGTTGACAACTCAGAGGACAGCATCACCATCATGGGGAAAGGCTTCTCTCCTGCTGCTGTTGGTCTTCCCTCGTCTGTGTTTACACGCACACACACTCACTGAAGTACTTCTTTTATATTCGTAATACATGTACAAGCATGTGTGCAACTGAAATGTTGTTTAAAGGATTCTTACTGCCAGCAAGGAGATAATGCATTAAGTGAAATGGTCTTTCCTCTGGTAATTAAATCTGCTGTCTGGACATATCAAACCAACCAACCTTGTGGCAAACCCAAGCACAAGACTTCACCGTGTGATTGAGAAGTGCTTTGTTGACAAGCAGCGATGGTTTGTAAAATGTCAGAGCTTTGGTGGCTGTTTTTAAGTCTTGTGCGGTTCCGTATGAAGAGCTACTGATAAAACCTTTATGCATTTAAACATCAGTGCATTTATGTGGCGCTCTTCGGGTTCTCCCTTGCATTTTGAGTTGATTTCACCTTCCAGAAGGCAGTTTTGATGCTGACTAGGCTACACTAAGCTTGTTTTTGCAGCCAGGTGGAGGGGGAAGGCTTGGAGATCTGCTGCCTCTTCTGTGGTGTAAGGACTGTGCCCTCCCCTGGGGATGCAGCGTGTGAAGCTGGTTTGTGTGTCAGGTGTCCACCTCATCCTCCCACTCTCCCCTGAGGTTCTGCTGCAGATTTGGGATACTGTGGACTAAGGGTTAGGGTAATGGACCGTAGCTTCCAGCGAGGAGAGCTGGTGCAATTCAAATTGACTTGTGCAGTGGTTATTCTTAGGCTGGAGGTTCACATCACCCCTGGCAAAACTCATGGTTTTCCAGAAAACAAGACCCCTGCCCCACTGGAAGGAAGAGAGCAGAGTTGAGCTGGCACCAGCTGCTGGCTTGTCGGATGGGGAGAGAGACCCCAGCTCCTCCAGAACGCTTCCCATCGGGAACCAGCGCATTTTTCCTGCTTCCCGCTGCCTCTGCCCAGCACGAGGCTTTGCAATCGCTCGACAGAGTGACTCCACGCTCTTGTTCAAGAGACAACTTTCCGGAACGCTTTGTCACAGCTGGAGGAGGGTGCGATACAAGTACAGCTGCGCGAGGATTCTGTGAGAGCTCAGGAACTGCTCGTCCAGCAAGTTAAGTGAAGCTCATGAATAAGCTCATGAGTAGGAAAAGAAATCAGATCAGCTTTTTTCTTCTCTCGTGTTCTCCTTCAGGGACCTTCCCATCCTCCATCCCAGCTCTCGCAAGTTCCCTGGCTGGTGAAGGAGGGGTTCCCTTTACTCTGGGTTGAGCTCTGCAGTGTGATGTGGCTTCTTCCTCCTGGAGTCCACGGCGCTGTCAGGCAGGGCTCTGTTAGCACAGGGCTCGGGGCTGTGCTTTAAACCCTGAGCAGTGACTGACTGGGGCTGCCACTTACCTGCTATCAAAATGGAAACGAGCAAGGGGAGCTGATTAGTTTTGAGAGGCATGTTAGCCTGGGCGGTTACAGAAAAAAGAACTGCCGTAGAAGTGCAGCTGAGGGCTGTCACACTCGGTAGTCACACACCCAAGGCTTCTGCTGACCGCCCAAAAGCAGCGGAGTGAAGCTTCTGAGGGGGCTAACACTTCCCCATACTGTTTTATTTAGTTGTTCTTCACTAAGAGTAATACACACTTCTTAGTAATCACCCAAAAATGCCTTTTTCCATCTGTCCAGCTTCCTGCTGTGTAATGATGAAGTCCCTGGTGGGCCTCTGCCACCCCTGACGTATGCTTCTTTCCTGCCTGTACGTGGCTGGAGTTTCACTTCCCATCTCATTGTGCAGCTTGTGTTGGAAAACTTGGCCCGTGGTCCTGCAAGTCAGACCTGCGGGGAAGATTATTTCCATGCGTACACTGAAAAAAATTTACATAGGTCAATGTTTCAGTCATAGTGCTGGCTAAGAAAAATCAGATTTGATCTCATCACCTTTTTTTTTTTTCCCCAAATATCCCAAGGAAAGTGAGATCTCAATACAACAAAGATGACGACCAAGCATGGGATCACTTGTCCATATTGCTTTCGGCACTCCTGAGTAGGAAGGTGTCTGTAATCTTCGTGGAACTTCGTGTTCCCTGTAGGGGTGACAGGTGGGGTTTGAAAGCGGAACCATGTATGATTCTCACCTATGCTGTATCACAGCAGCTTCCTTAGAAGGTTCTCTGGCAGCTCCTTGCTGTGGAGATGCTCACTGCATGTGGCTGTGTGCCAGCAGTCATAGGAAAAAAGGTTATTGCGGGGTGTCGCCCAAGTTGTCTTATACCAAGCCTTTGTTTCTTACTTTAAATTTTCATTTCAAATTCGCTTTGTGTGATAGCCAGCTCAGTCTTTGTGTGTGTGAACCCGTGGCCCGGGCGTGCTGGGCGGGCACCCAGCCAGGTCGAGCGGGTTCGCAGGAAGCAGCGGTGCGCTGGTGGCTGCTTAACTGCGCAGACGAGTGCAGCGCTGCCCTTCCCCGTTCCTGGGTTGTCTCCATGGCCTTTGAGGTGCAAATGCCTTCCCCCCACCGGCTTGACGCTGACCTCTGCGAGAAGCTGGTTCTGTCTGCGCTCAGGCTGCGTTCCCTCTTTCTTTGGAGCATTTCATGGGCAGCTACTGCTGAAAATGGATTTTTGAACCTTCCACAAAGACAAGCAAAAGCATCGCGCGGCTGCTGTTTTGAGCACTGGATTGAGCTTCCCGTGTCGTGAAGTCAACACCTACTGCTTCCCTTTTCTCGTGGTCCTGGGCCAGCCACCAGGAGCAGCCCTCCGCAGGCGGTGCGTGGTTGTCCTCCGTGGCTGTGACATGTATCCTTGTGGTCCTGAGAAGCTGCGGCTGTGCCGGGCAGTCGGTCAGCGAGCCCATAGGCCAAAGCAGAAGGGAAGTGTTTTTTCCGAGAGTCAAACAGCCCCAAACCTGTGCCGGGCGGATGTCGATCAGTACAACGGGTACCGCCCACCTTCGCAGTTCCAAATCCATTTCGCTTTTCCTTCAGGAACATAGACCATGAAGTATCCGGTTCGTGGTGAACTGAGCTACGGCTCAGGCTGTGTTAAAGCTGTCTGCCATGGCACAGGCGAGGGTTAGAAGAATGGCACTGCCTCACGTGTCATGAGCCTGCCATTCCATTGGAAGTGTCCTGTGCATTGGAAGGCAAAGACGTTGCCAACCAGCCTGGGAACCGTGCCTGTCTGCCCCGAGCAGGGACAGCACGGGAGACAGTCGCTCTTGAAAACTGAGCTCCAGCTGTGAGACTGTTCAGCCGTTGTTTGGTGTTTGAGCAGATGTCAGCAAGTTTTTTGGAAATATAAACTGAATTGCAGATGGTGAAGGTCAGGAGGTTAAAAAGCGCCTGCGCTATGTAAAGATTTGCTTCTGAGAACAAATGCATTGGCTTGGAAATCATTATTTTTCAAATTCTGAATTCAGACAAGTCCGAGGATGCTCTTGGTG
>NW_010420465.1:45305-47877 GCF_000710305.1 Buceros rhinoceros silvestris | reverse complement strand
GCTTTGCTGCATCAGCCCCTTCCACTCAGGGGCTCCTCTGTGCCTGGCAAAACAGGCAGAGAAAGTCCTTGTCAGAGAGAGCTCCTCAGAGCTGTCGGAATGCGAACAGCCAGCAAGGCCAGCACGTCATTACTTCACCTGCGACAAGTTCAAAGCCTTGCCGTGCCCTGACAGTTCTTGCTCTTTTACCCTGACCATTAATACATGTCACGTGGGTGAGTGAGTGGAGCGGGGTGTTGTGTGGCGTGTTAGTACAGCTTAGAAGAGCGTTTGAGTTTGCTTGGAATAACGCGAGTAGCGGGTGGGCAGAGCATGTGGCAAAGCTGTGGCCGTGCCATGGTTGCACGTCTCCAGGTTTGTGCCTAGAAGGAGAGGGGTTGTTTTAAGGGAAGGCTGGGTCTGGTTCCCACCCAGAGAAGTCTTCACCTCCCACCAGTGAACACGTGTGTCCCGGAACTCCAGGCGCGTCCTGCTGAGCAGTACCTCCTTCCCTGTGGGATAACTGTGGCTCTGCTTTTGGAATTCGTGGCCAGCTCTGAGAAGGCTTGGACGTCTTTCAGTTGTACGACAGTTTGCCTGAAGGTGGGGAGGAGGGTTTAATTTTGCTCATCAACATTGTTTGGACACAAAATAAGGTGATGTGGAAGCAGCTTAAAGAGAGCATTTATTTGACATTTTCTAGCAAGTTGCTGGTGGCCCGCAGGGTTCTGCATGGAAGTGTCTGCCGCGAGTGCCAGCGAGTGAGCAGACAGGTGGACTTCGGGGGTCGAAAGCACTGCTGCTGGTGAGGGGCCCAGGTGTTTCCTGAGCTGGAGGCAGCCCTGCGTGTCGAGCACGCTTCTGCTGGACCAGTACTCTGTGCATTCGCCCAGTCCATTTGTGAACCTGGTGAAGGTTTACCATCTGCAGTGACGCCTGGTTTGAGGAAGCAGCTCTTGGACTTGAGGCAGCACTTTGGTAGTTTTGTTTGATGCCCTTTAGCATTCCCATGGAAGAATTAGTGAATAAATGCAGCCAGTTGATGCTCTCTGTTCCCTGAAGCATCTACACACCATTCTCACCTTCATCACGGCTGTATCTTTTCCGGACCCATCCCAGTAAAACTTCCCTACGTTTGATCACCCTTTCTGGCCCTTTTGGTTGTTTGTGTTCCCGAACACAGTCCAGCCAGCCCTCAGTCCTGGGCTGGTTTGGTTATGTGTAAGCACAGTGTTTCAAGTCTGGACCCTTGAAAAGGTATCTGGAGTCGGTCAGAAAGCTAAAGCCTGTATCCTAATAGTTCAGATATTTTTAAGCTCTTAGAGGGCGAAGAGTCTATGTGGCTTTTGGCTAAACCGTGAATACACTTGGTGCTTCACAGCGGCATTCAAGGTTTTTCACTAGCCCTTCCTCATTTTAGTTTTTTTTATGAGCTCAATGAAAAACTTCACTGAGTGACTTGGGTTACATTGCTGAAAATTCTCTCCAGGGAATTGGCAGGTGTTTAAAACAACACAAAAACCTTAGAAATAGGCCGGGTAGAGTAATGCTGTGCTGGCCAGGGAGAGGTCTGTGGCCAAACAGACTGGTGTCTAGTTTTCTTTTTAGTCACAGGACCTGAATCCAAAAATGACAACAGTGGGTTTGCAGTCTAGTGCCTTAGTTACCACGTAGACTAGATGTATTTCCAGGCTGGAAGGGTGTTTCTGCTTCTTTAGAGCAACCCCTACTGAACTGATGTCCTGACCAGCCATTGACTGCGTTACTAATCGCTCTTTCAGAAAATAGCTTTCAAAATGTTCCTGGAGCAAATGGATCCTTTGATGAGGGATGCAGAGCAGATCCTGAAATGTGTTAACCTCCTTCCCCTCAGGCTTCTCTACTGGCAGGGAATTCTGCCCACTGAGGATATGGAAACAAGAACAGCTGATGAAACGTAGGTTTGCAGGTGCAGATGGATTGTGTTATTTGTCACGGTTTTTTTTCAGTGTACAGAGCCCCAGAAGCTATTCAACATTGCAAACGAGCTGCTCCACACGGAAGAAGCCTATGTTAAACGACTCCATCTGTTGGACCAGGTAATTCCACTGGCAATAAGCTCGCTTTCTTTGCCGTGAGCAGCGATGGTGTCTCCTGTTCATCCTATATCCTGTTCATCCACCTCTGGCCCAGCAGTGTGAAAATGCTGTTTAGAGGTGGTGGAGGGAGTTTGCTTGCCAGGCTGCCGGCCATGGGTCCCACGGGGGAGCTTTTGGCAAGAGGGTTCCCTGAGCTGCAGCCCGAGGGTTGGGGTGTCGGAATGAGAAATGGGAAAACAGCAGCGTAAGATACAGAGCCCATCAGCATCCGGTTCCTCCCTGAGTGTACATGGAGAGGAAATCACAGGGGTGATGAAGGCACGGAGGAGTGGTGAAATCTGTGATTGCTCTGTGCTGTGCCAGAGCGTTACTAAACCCAGGCTGCACGGGCCAGCCCCGTGCTCGCAGGGAGCTGGGTTTTTTTCACCCACCGTGTTTCGTAATTACTGTCCATCATGTTTACACGTGGGGATAAAGGAAAACGGGTGTGATAAGCCTCAACTTCCTTCCAGAGA
>NW_010420465.1:41885-45160 GCF_000710305.1 Buceros rhinoceros silvestris | reverse complement strand
CATTCCTGTAATAATCTCTAAGAAAAACCCAACATGAATGTGCAGGAAAGAAGTAAAAATAAAGATGGGTCACACTGCAAACCAAGCGCTGTTTAAAAACAAGGGGAAAGAAGGGGATTGTCACCTTGATAGAACCCTTCTTCAGTGCTGTAACTTGCAAAGCCCTCTACCCTTAGGCTGTAGGACCTCTGTGGAAGGCTTTCCAGTGCTAGCTTTGGAGGACCAGAGGCTGTTTCAAGACCTTGAAAAGCTAGGGAGTGTCTTTCCCTTTTCAGTACAGGGTAATTTTTCCCACAGAGAAGCAAAATAATTGCATGGTTTATTTTGCTTCACACAAACAGGAATAAGTAAGTGCTCTTCAGGGAGCTCTGGGGGCTCTTTGCAACTTGGCCTCCCAGATACAAGATGTCTTGTCTTCTCAGTGGTATCAACCCGTTATGACTTACCCCTCAGATTTTCTAGTCTATGACTATGGCCCACGGTCATAAATCTAACCCGGCCTGACAGTGGGCTTACACTTTGTGAACCTCCTGAAGGACCCCAGGGACGAAGCACCAGGCATGAGGAACTGTAGCTCTGTTCCAAGGCAGTCGGTCAGCTTTGTCACAGCGCGTCTAAGGCCAGTGTCTCTGGGACGGGTCTGTGTAAATGTGCGTTGTTTCTCTCTTGTTGTCTTCCTCAGGTTTTTTGCACTAAGCTGTCAGAAGCAGGTATTTCCCCTGAAGTGATCACAGGCATCTTCTCAAATATTTCTTCCATCTATTGTTTCCATGGGCAATTTCTTCTTCCTGAGCTCAAAACAAGAATTACACAAGAGTGGTGGGTATCTGTCATTACAGTTATTTTAAAAATGTGTTTTAAAGCAACTGTAGGAACTGTAAGGCGTGGTCTGATTCCAAATTTTTAATTGTTTAATGCAGTAGTTCACTTGTTATTTAATGCATTGGTGTAGACTCCCGTAAGTGCCTATTTCTGACCACAAGCGTAGACCAGAGCACTCAACATTTCCAGAGCATACTGAGAGAATTATTTCAGTCCAAAGTGCTGCCAGAGCTGTTTTCCTGACTGTAGCTCCACTCTCCTGTGACTGCAGGACTGTGAAACTGCAGTACTAGGGAGGAAGGAAATTGCTGATTTTGGCCCCATTGTTGAAGTATTTTGGCCCCACTGTGAAGTATTAATAAAACCCCAGCTACCTGTCAAAGAAGGAAAATGCATCACTGTGTCAGTCCAGGCTTTGCATGCCGTGTTGGAAACACGCGTTTTATTTTTTCTTTAATGAATTTTGTTATGGTTATATAAAAACTAATGTTAAAACCAGCATTACAGCAGCCAACCAATGGAAAATCTGGACAGGTAAGGGTAGATGACTTCCTATCTATAAATCTGCTTATGTCTGTTTCTGTTGTAGAGCACCACAGTGGTGCACAATTTTTTACCCCAGAATTTGTCGGCCTTGTGTTCTAGAGATAATAAATATTCTTCGTGACAGTGTACATGTGCTTTTCTTAAGAAAATAAGTGTAGGTTTGGTTGGGCTTTTTTTTTCAATGGTTAATAAAGGTCAAATACCACCATAGTAAGTGGTAGATAAGGCAGAAATGCAGCCACAGGTAGAAAAGTTAATTGTAAGGCAGGTCTAGGAAACGTGGCTTGAGATGACCCACGGGCTGCCAAGAGCGTTCTGCAGTGGAAGGTGCAGAGTGCGGATGCCCTGCCCTTCCCAGTGCCCTAAATGACTGAGACCAGAGCAGAGTTCTCCTCTCTCTGGGCCGAGTCCAGTCTTTACACAGGGCATCACTGACCAGGAGGAATAAAGGAGTCTCAGTAGCTGACTTGCGTTTACAGGGGCAGCTGTAGTAAACGGGGAAAAAAAATGGAGAGCCTGGAAATGAGGAGAGCTCAGAAGCTTGTTAGATGGCTGAAGAGAGTCTGGTGCAGTCAGGCTGCAGGTCACAAGTTCAGCTGGAGAGAAGACCTGGGGGCAGCGGCTGGTGCTCTGCCTGGCCAGGAGTTTGGAGGACACAAGGATGCGTGACCACCATGGCGCCCAGCCTGGGGAGGTCTCTAGGCGAACGTGTGCCTGGCTCCCTGGGACCACCCAGCTGGACTGGGCGATCTCTTTGCGTTAAAACCTCTTCAGATGCTGGGCTGTGGTGGAAATGGTCATTTTTGAAAAGTAAAAGTTTTCCCCAAGACTTTTGTGCGGGACAGCAGAGATATCTGGAAGTTTTCTTAACGGTGCATGGTCAGTTTGAATCTGATCTTAGGGGAGTGACAGTGGGGGCAGAGGCATCATCCTTTGTATACTTAGGTTAATGTTTATGGTTTTGTTTAGTGTACTGTATAAATGACTTCAAACTAAACTTGGCCTGAAGCATCTTGATCGCATGTGTGTGTAAGTGCTTGTGCACATGGGAGAGCACTGCGACCATCTCACAGCTGTGTCTTCCCTCTGAAGACGGTCTTGATTTCCAGAGCTTGCAGTACTTCTCGTCTCTCCCCGTAGGAATGTCAACCCTCGGCTAGGAGACATCCTGCAGAAGCTTGCTCCTTTTCTGAAGATGTATGGAGAGTATGTAAAGAACTTCGACAGAGCAATGGACATGGTGAACACGTGTCTGCAGAGGTCCTCTCCATTCAAAGACGTTGTTCAGAACATACAGGTGAGTTGTTAATTGGCGTAATGCAGCTTGGAGACCCTCACTTCTTCGTGGGCTTTTATGTCTGTTCTGGTGCATGACGCCCTGTTTAGTTACAGGATAATACTGCTCTGGTACTAAAATCACACTGCTTCGGTGGCAGTCCGTTCTTCTCGTTGGCTGCCTGACACAGATCTTTTACCCAGGAAGCCTTTTCCCTGCTAGCGGAGGAGTATCAGAAGTCAGAGAATGACGCTGTGCCGTTGGCCTGGCCCTCTGACCGCCAGCATCCATTTATAAATAACTCCTTCTGATTTATCTCCCTCATTACTATTACTGTTGATTTGCTCTTTGCACAGATGTGGTTTCACTGGGAGCTGGGTGTGTTTGAGCTTGGGAAGGTCTCTGGCAGCATCTGCCGCTGCCCTGATGTTTCTGAGGCTCACAAAGTGGCATGCAGCCCTCGGGGGTTGCAGCTCTGCAGGAGGATGTTTTGCCTGGATTTTCCAGTGTTTTCTCTTGATTGTACAAAAAGCTGCCCTGGGAGGGGGGAAGAGCTCTGCTCGTGCTGGGGTACCCGTAGAACTCTCCCCTGCTCAGGCCCTGGGCCAGCTGCAGGGCTGCAGCAGGCTCC
>NW_010420465.1:36061-41866 GCF_000710305.1 Buceros rhinoceros silvestris | reverse complement strand
GCCGGTGTGCGTGGGGGCTCCAGCCGCTCGCGGCGGCCCCCCCCCAGTGCCGGGAAAGCAGCCTGCGTCCTTTGGGAGGGAGGGAGGGAGGGCTGGCAGGGAGCGGGTTAAGCTGAGCCGGGAGCCCAGCTGCTTGCCCTAAATGGGAGGATTGGGGCTGGGGAAGGGCGCGGGGGCAGTAATTGGAGCGGTTTAAGCTGAGCCGGGATCCCAGCTGCTTGCCCTAAATGGGATGATTGTGGCTGGGCCAGCTGTGGGGATCAGTAATCCCCCAGCCAGCCAGGGGAGGAGAGGCCCTGCGTGAGGGTCGGGACTCAGACAGAAGCAATGGTGACGTGGAGGAACTGGGGAAGATCCTCTCCCACCAGGCTGTCACCCCATGTGGCCTTTCCTTAACCGTTTTCCGTCTGAACCCTGCCTGCTTGCCGAGGTTGTGCACAGCAGGCGCTGGGAAAAGGAGCACACAGGCTTTGTGCCATCCTCTGTTGGTGCTGAGCCGCTGACACGGCTTTCTGAGGGGTGAGCCAGTGTGTGACTGCTCCTCCTACGGCACAGGCATCTGCCCACCCTAAGGTTCATCTGACTCTCCACAGCACCGAGCTACCACCAAACGGCCTGTGCTAGCTGTCAGGGGGTCTGCAGCTGTCCCGGGCCAGGAGGGTTCCTGCCGTTGCTTGAGCAAACCATGGACAGGCAGCCCGGGTGGAGGGAGCACGCACAGGAGATGCATTCCAAAGCCTGCTGAGGACAGTACCCCGCTGTACATCATTACAGCAGCAACGTCACAGCACCTCTTGCTTCCGTCAATGACCGTAGCCGCGGGAGGCAAGGATCTGAGCCAGGATACTTCGTCCACCCACTGACCTACCTCGGAGCTATCGGAAGCCACAGTTACTGTTCACAGTACCAGCTGAAGTCTGCTGTGATCCTGCAGTAACACACGATCCACCTGCGCTGCTAATGGGATAGTTCACAGCTTAAGGCATCAATGGTTACGAAGTACAGTTAATGTACTGAACTAGGGAAACTGTGCAGCACTACTGCACAGTACTAAACTAGGGAACACAGACAACAAAAATCAAATGGTCTTTCTAAGTGAGAGGCCGTGACTTACTAAGTTTAGTTTAGCTGAAGATAAACATACTTTCTATTCGATTGACATCTGCCCACCGGGGCCAAAACTTGATAGCTCGGGGCTTCTCTTCAATCGGCTTTCTCCTTATGCCATCACACAAGTACTTTTCAATACATGTGGATTGTCACGTGAATTAAACACAGACGAAACATTTACCCTTCCTCTAGTAAACTCGTTTGAACTGCAGGGTAAACTCTGCACTCCGATGTTTAAAAATTGCATCACATTACACTGCTCCTATTCGCAATCATTTATGTTGTCTCTGCTGGCTTTTTGGAGAGGCTGCACTTGGCATGTGACTGCAGCCAACGTGAGCCTGGAAGGGACTCCTCCCCTGCTTCCCTGTGGCCCTTCAGCTTCGTGCTATGGCAGGAATAAAAGGACAGTGGAGAAGGGAGTAAGAGGATTTGGGAATATAAACCAAGAGCTAACATGCAGCAGTGGAGTTCTGAGCCCCTTTTAGTTCTTCCTGAATCTGTGATTCTTTCCATCCCAGCTGTGCGTCCTGGGAAACGTGGTGCTGTAAAACCCTTGAGAGAGAATCACTTCACTTCGTCGCCTAGAAACAGAAATATTGCCCACCCTGCCACGCTGTGACAAGATCTTCTTAAAAGCAAATTTATGTCTTTGAATTTCTGGAAGGATAGCTAATATTTTTCTCTCATCCATTCACCTCCTTACCTCCAGGCTTCGCTTTGAGAACCGGGATGGTCAGCAGCATGTTGTGGGCTGTGATAGGTGTGAGGAAAACTGCCAATGCCTGGAACAAGCGCCTTTCTCTGAGAAAAACATACGAAATGACTGTGCTTGTGGAGGGGTTGCTTACACTAGAACACACCCAGATGTGGCACTAGTGAGCTGATGTAAAAATAGTGCTGTGGAGAGGAGCATGGGTGTATGCTTGTGGTTAAGCTGCTGATGTGGGGTTCAGGGGTCAGCTTACAGCACCAGCAGAAACCTCCTGTGTGCTTAACAGCGAGTTACTTATTCTTACTGTGTTTCCCATCTTTCCTCCCCTCTCTTACGTAGAAATATCCCTTCGCTTGTAGGGATCCTATGAAAATACGCACACAGCCACTCTTGGTGCCGCTGCAAGCAGAGCAGATCGGTGCCTTATTGGGTAGTGCCTAGTGAAATTACTCTCAGACCTACCTCCCTTCTTGGTCAAGTAGAGAAAAAAAAAAGAGAGAGAATTTGAGGCAGCTCCCTCTTCAGAGGTATGTGTGAGCAGTGTTTCTGCTGCCTGAACAGTCAGCTCTAGCAAGCAGTATATCCCCGTGGGGTTTCTGATTTTATGTGGTCTTGGAAGGGGAAAGTGCTGTGTAGGGTCATGGATGGGAAGAGCTTTTCTGAGCCTGAAAGGAAACACGCAAAATCTAAAAGAAGATTCTTGTGTATCTGCAGAAAATGCCAGATGTAGGACAAAGGTTCACGTGAAACCTGTCAGCTCTGATACCTGCTTGCAAGTAGAAAGGTTCTACGGAGGGATCAGGACTGGCTGGATTGATGGGCTGAGGCCAGTGGTCCGAGGTTCAACAAGGCCAGGTCCTGCCCTTGGGATACAACAACCCTGTGAACCACTCCAGGATGGGGGAAGAGTGGCTGGAAAACTGCCCAGGGAAAAGGATCTGAGGGTGCTGGTTGACAGGCATTGGATATGAGCCAGCAGTGTGCCCAGGCGGCCAAGAAGGCCAACAGCATCCTGGCTTGTACCAGCACTGGTGTGACCAGCAGGAGGAGGGCGGTGATTGTCCCCCTGTATTGGGCACTGGTGAGGCCACACCTCAAATCCTGGGTTCAGTTTTGGTCCCTCTCTCCAGGAAGGACATTGAGGGGCTGGAGCGTGCCTAGAGAAGGGCATCAGAGCTGGGGCAGGGTCTGGAGCACAAGTGCTCTGAGGAGCGGCTGAGGGACCTGGCAGGGTTGAGCCTGGAGAAAAGGAGGCTCCGGGGAGACCTTCTGGCTCTGACAACTCCCTGACAGGAGTTTGGAGCAAGGTGGGGGTTGGTCTCTTCTCCCAAGGAACAAGCAACAGGATGAGAAGAAATGGCCTCAAGTTGTGCCAGGGGAGGTTCAGGCTGGGTATTAGGAGCAATTTCTTTACAGAAAGAATTGTGAAGTGATAGAACAGGCTGCCAATGTGGTTGTGTCTGGTTTACGATTGAACTCAATGATCTTGAGGGTCTCTTCCAACCTAAATGAGCTTGTGGTTCTATGATAGCTTGAGAAGTTGTTCCACACTTCTCTAACTCTGTGTGCACAGTCATTTTTCAGTGCTATTTAACACCAAAGGCAGGAGCAAAACCCAAACACTTCTGTCTTTGTTTTCTCTCCATTACAGAAACAGGAGGTGTGTGGAAACCTAACATTACAGCACCACATGCTTGAACCAGTGCAAAGAATTCCTCGTTATGAGCTTCTCCTGAAGGACTACTTAAAGAAGCTTCCGGAAGAGTCTCCAGACAGGAAAGATGCTGAAAGTACATGTAAACTCCTCTCTGTCTAATAAGCACAATAAAACCTTCGAGTGTTTTTTTTTTTTCACATGTTCAGATACTTTCAACCAGGGCTATGGTAGAACTGGAGATTGGAATTACTCAAATTATTGTCTAACGTAGCACGAAGGGATTCTGAATGTTCTTAGAGAAGATATGCATTTATCTGTCAGCTCTGGAGTGAAGGGAGCTTTGGCAAATAAATGCTGAAATAGTGAAGTTTGTAAAGGTAGAACACCTTTACATCGTATGGATTGAATAAAGGACAAATGGAGGAGGACACCCTTGCAATAGCCAGAGGAGGAAAAGAATGGCCTTAAATGTGTCTGCTTGCCTGGGAAACAGGCCGGGTTCTGTTGACATGGAGGAGCAGGACAAGTGGAGTTCTCTTGGTTTCTAGGAGTTTGTGATCATGGTCAAAACAGGGCTTACGCTACCATGAGTCCACACGCCCTGTTTCAGGAGAACACTCAAATGTGCCTGTGAAGAGACTTCAGTTAACTTCTAGCAGGTCGATTCCTAGAGGGTGGTTTCTGCTGTCACAGTGTGCTTTGGCTCGCCTAGACTTTAAGGAGCGAGAGGTTAAAAATTGGGATGCGCATGGCCCAGCTGAACGTGCAGGAACAGTAGTGTGTGTAACTGCTCATCAGCGTTCCTCTTACACTGTGGAAGGAAACATGCAGCCCTTGCTTTTGCAGCAGCAGTTTTGCAGGAAAACCCCTACTCTAAGGGGCGAGAAAGGCCCCCGGGGCTGTTAGCAGGCACCGCCTTGAGCACTGGTAACTGTGGCTGCCTTTATTGCAGAGTCCCTGGAGCTGATCTCTACAGCCGCCAACCACTCCAACGCAGCCATCCGGAAGATGGTGAGTAGACGTTGCCCGAGGGGACGGTAACGTGACCGAGACACTTGCTCGATCCGGTGGTCCCCCGTTGCGGTGGCTGAGGAAAGTCGGCTCAGTCGGCAGTGAGTCAGACTTTAAGCTCCAGTTGGATATCTGAGTTCTCTGTATCACAGATGATCCTACTGCGGTTACCGTGGGTTGTGGGGCCTCAGTTTCACTTCCTTGTTCATAAGGGTCCAGTGGGTTGAAAAAGGAGTTCTTAACAAAGCTCATTATTTGCTTTTAATTGAAAAATGTGGGAAGTATTCCAGTGAGGTCCATTCAGACAGTGTCCTGCCAAATTTTCACACTGTTTTTTTAGTCCTGCAGATTTCACCAGACTGGAGGTTGTTTTGGTTTGATTTTGGCTCATCCTAAATGCGCAGCGTGTGCATTTAGCATGTGTCAGGTGGCTTTGGTTTTCTGTACTGCTAAAACTGGGCAGTCTGAGACCGTGGCGACTCTGAGCATTAGGATGTGCTTTACATGCAGAACAGCTCGTGCAGTACCATTAGAGTACGTGGACTGTATAGATACAGCTGTTATCCCTCTGGTGCACTGACGAGCCACAGGAGCTTTGGTACCTAATGGATCTGAAATGTGACCTGCACAGCTCAACACTCACTGACCACCTGCGAGCTCAAGGCTTGCGTTCCCTTGTGTATCAGACCCTGACTTCCTTCTCCCGTCCGGCGGGGACACCCTGAGACCACGTTTCCTGTGGCTGCTGCGGGGAAGCAGCCAGCTGATGTCTGTGTGTACTGTCTGTGTTTTCAGTACATTTCAGTAAAAGCCAGTTTTGAAACCATCTGTTTCTGTTTGAGTCTAGCGTGTTCTCTCTGTAAGGATATATTTCGGTGGAAATTTTTCTGGTTTGGGGCCTTCAACAACTAATTTTCTGGGGCCTATGTGCAGTGTCTCCAGAGAGAGCAACAGTATGAAGCCACCAGCTAGTTGCTTTCTCTGTTGGATGGTTTTTCTGCTGATACGGAAAAACCTATTAGAAAAGGCTGCTCTAATAATTTTGTACCCCCCGTTTATTGCTGATAAGAACCTGAAGCCTTAGTTACAAGGTTTTGCTTGAGCAGGAAGAATATCCAAGTAATTTCAGGTTTGATCGGATGGTTTCCCACCTCAGCACCTTCGTCTGAGCAGAAGGTGCTGGGGCAGTCGGTGAGGGTTGGTGGGGAGCAATGGGGTGCAAGAGCACATGCGCCTCTGCCAAGCCCCGCGGGATGGGGGGAATGGCTGCGCGAGGGCAGAGCCAACCCCGAACAAAAGCAAGGGCTGGAGG
>NW_010420465.1:28889-35968 GCF_000710305.1 Buceros rhinoceros silvestris | reverse complement strand
AAATCCTGGAATGTCCGGGGAGGTTCGAGTTAATCGCTGGCTGCTGCCTCCTGTTGTGCTGTGTGGTAGAAGAAATAAATCACACTTCCGAAGGTGACTGTTCGTAGAAGCGCAGATGTCCCTCAGGTTGGGACCTGCTCTTAGTGTTCTGTTGCTGCTTTAAGAAAATAGCCTGAGAAGGTCTCTGGGGTTTGCTTGTTTGCTTTTAAATCCGTGGATTCTCTTGCTCCTCTTCCCATTTGGTGGAAAAAACCTGCGCTATTTTGGGGCTTAGATGATCTGCTTATTTGTTTTCAGTCCGCAGCCCCCTGCCTTCCGTTTTGTTTTACAGTAAGTTTGTTTTAATGGTTTGGCTTCATTGGGGGGTTTTGATGGGGTCTGTTGGTTGTTTAGTCGGTTGTTTAATCATTGGTCAGAAGAGTTGATCAGGACAGGAACTGGTGTGATACATATTGGTGGTGAAGGTCAAATGGTGGTACTCAAAGTGTGTAAAGACGTGAAATTGCAGCTTACCCTGCGGGTGGGGAGGGGTGTGACTCAGAGGGGTGTTTGGGCCAATATGGGGGTGTAATTGCCTAAGGCTGTGTCCTTGCTTCCTGCTCACGTGCTGGCAGTGCCAGCTGGAGCACGTGGGTCCAGCTGGCGGAGGAAAGCCGAACCTTTCCAAGTGCTCGGGCACACTCCTATCTTATTCTGACTTGCTGAAGCTGCTGCAGCGCTCACCAGAGCAGCTGCAGGTGGGCGGGAGAGCTCCCCGTGTCCGACTGGGTACTGCGCAGAGGGACCGTGACACTTGACGATATACAGTAGAACAGGGAAAGGGAGGAGTTACCCCTTTGTAAGGGGTTTTGACCAAGACATAAGGGTGCCTGAGCAGCATTAAAGCTATAGTTCAGTCCTTTCATCCTGGCCTGTTTCAGAGGTGCTTGTTGCCGTGGGGGCCTCTCTGTCAGCCTGCAGCATTGCCCACACAGCTGAGGTTTTAGACAGAGAAATGCAGAGTATGGCCCTGCTTCCTGGAGGACACCTACTTGCCACTGTGTCAGCAACAGTACAGGAGGTGACACCTCTTGGAAGCTGAGAAACAATCATGCTGCAGCAGAAAACTTAGTCTGAGATGTGAGGTGGAAGCTGAATTAATAAATTCAGACTTGGAAACAATTTGGTGACGTACTAGTCTCCAGCTTGGCCATTGATTCTGTGGGACCCGGTGCCATTGCTTCCAGAGAGAGGCACTCATTGCCTAATGGGAATACCTGAAAGTATCAAATAGATGGATCTCGAAATGCTGTTAAACCAGCGCAATCCAAGTATGACTCAGGAACAGCCACTCACGAGTGGCAGCAGGGAGCAGGGAAGAGTACGGAGGGGTATGGAACAGGATTCAGGGATTTTTGAAAACGCAAAGCTAGAGCGGAAGTGAAAGACTGTTGTCTTTCCTACTTACTTGCACTTACCACAGAAATGACACTGGGGGTAATAGACCAAGTGGAATAACTGTTTGTAATCCATATTGCTGCGGGTTTTGTACTTGCAGGAGAAGATGCACAAGCTTTTGGAAGTCTATGAGCGGCTTGGTGGTGAAGAGGATATAGTTAACCCAGCCAACGAGCTCATCAAAGAAGGGCACATTCAGAAACTGTCCGCAAAGAACGGCACAGCGCAGGATAGGTACTTATTCCTGGTGAGTGCTTGTGCTGCTCTGTTACCTTCAGAGTTGTGCTGTGAAATGGTACATTTCTGTCTTCCTAACCTCAGGTACCTAAAGCATTCACCAGCTGAGCCCAGCTGCTCCTTCCTCTGAGCAGCAGCTTACTCCTGATGTCTTTTCCTTGAGGGTTTCCTTCCTTCTTCCCAGCTTATGCCTTTGCCGGTGGCTTGTCAGGCCCAGGGTGTCTTCCCCACCTCCCTCCTCGGAGGCTATGCTTTTGCAAGCACCCTAGGAGATGCTTTCAGGGGGGTTGAACTGCTACGAGGGAGAGGGGGTGAAGGAGGAAGAGGCTGGCTCCCATGTTTCTGTCCGTCCGGTTCGGTCAAGTAATGATGTGTGAGCCTAGCTTGCCCGTAATTCTCTCCGGAGAGCTGCAGCTGAGAGTACAACACACCAGAGTGCTGTTGAAACGTGGGCTCTCTGCACGTGTAACGCCTGAACTGACGGTCTGCCCTGGTTCCAGTTCAACAGCATGGTGCTCTACTGCGTGCCAAAGCTGAGGCTGATAGGCCAGAAGTTCAGCGTTCGAGAGAAGATGGACATCGCGGGACTGCAGGTTTGCATCTCTTCTTTTCCCCTGCTTTAGTGCTTCCCCACTCGATAGCATCAGATCCCTTCTGAATCTACAGCTATCACAATACATGTGTGTAGAAATAGGACAAAACGCTAAAGTCCAGCTTTGGATCTCTTGGGGGGGGATAGATATGAGGGTAATCACCCAAAGGCGGGTAATAAGGCAGCGACTCCTTACATGCTTTGATTGAAACCCTTCCCTGGTCACCCAGCTGACCCAGGAGCAACCTTCCCCCTGCTGCTGTGGGGAGTCCCCGTCACAGGCTGGTGATGCAGATTCAGAAGTTTTGTACCAAGACACGTAATTATCCTTTGTTTTTTCACCCTCTGTACTGTATCCTTGGCGATCCTTTCAACCAAGTGCGTCAAAGAATGAATGCATTTGGAAGTCAGTGACTGAAAGACAGGGGAGACTAGTGAGAAGCTGCCGTGTTCTTTTTGCAGGTCCAAGAAATTGCCAAGCAAAACGTGGCTCATACGTTCTCAATAACAGGAAAAAAGAGGTCGCTGGAGCTACAAGCCAGGTTTGTGCTGCTTCTGTCTGTCAGGGCTTGTGAATATTCATACAGGAATTATGATCTGGGGGATACGGCTGTGCTCGAGTGATGCAGCTTTAGCCAAGTGAGCGTCAGAGATGTGTCACGTACATGTGCAAAAGAATATGTGGGTGCCAAGTCAGAGTGTCCTAAGTGCTGCCTTGATTTGCTCTATTGAATGCTTACAGTGTTTCTAGTAGTACTTTCAGGTTCCACCATGTTAATGATTCCAATGATCGGGACATTTGGTAATAATTGAGGTAAATAATGGTTAATAGTGTTTTAGCAAAGCTAAAATCTCAATGGATGTAAAGCTGTAAAGATGTGAATTGGATTTACTGAAAATACTGGAAGTTGAATTATGGTGTTTTCTCTATTTTTCTCTTGTTCTAACAGGACGGAAGAGGAGAAGAGGGAGTGGATTCAGGTGAATACAAACCCATTGCGATACGGGTGGAGGTCGCCATGCAGTCAGAACCTTCGGGGTTTAGAGTGATCTTTCTGGAGTTCTGAATGAGTGTGGCTGTGGGAGGAAGCTGGGTAGTCCAGCCTGCCAGAGCTGCTGATGGAGAAGCGTGGAGCCATCGTCACGGTTCCGCTGCTGATCCCCTGTCTCCAGGCAGTGTCAGGGACTCCAGACGGGTTCCCATTTCCTGCGGTTCTTGAGCCCAGTGAGAGACGAGTCTGAGGCATCACAGAGCAGCCCTGAGTATTGCTGCAGGCTGGCTTGTAGAGGCGCTGTCTGACGGCAGTCCTAGTTTTTACCTTCCAGAGTGCCCAGGTACCACCACCGCCCGTAGTTAGCCGGGTTTTTACCTTGCCGTTTCATGATGCAAGTGTGAGGGGTTTTCACTACAGTAATAGTCGTAACCATCAGCCTGCGAGAGGAATTTTCCAAGGCTCCTTTTGTGACGCTTCTCATCTTTGCTGGAATTTTTATCTCAGGTCATTCAAGCAACAATTGAAAAGCACAAACAGAACAGTGAGACGTTTAGAGCTTTCAATAGCTCTTTTTCTCAAGAGGAGGAGCACCTCCCTGATTCCTCAGTAAGTACGAGTGCTTGATTCCTTAATTAAACTCACTTACCCAGCTTGCTTTAAGTCAGTGTAGTCTTGCTCTTGATTTTTATATCATATGACAATGAAGCCATCTCCATTCCTCTGCCTCTTCAGTGCTCATCAGTTCCTCAGCCGTGCAGGGATGGAGTAAATTACCCAGGGAAGTTCCAGGCAAGAGACCCGCCCGTCATGTTTTGCGGACGAGTGGCTCCCTGAGTGTCAGAGGTGTAATTCCTCAGTGCTCTGCGTGCCTGGCTGCCTGGAGCGATGTTTGTGAGATTTTGTTCATGGCCCTTCCTCAGACCTGCGTTTTGGGATTATGTGTTTTTTCTTGTTTTATTCTTATTTAAAGAGTTTTGAAGAGTTGGAAGGAAGTGGATATGTTATTAAAGGATCTTAAAAATACTGCCTTACAGATAACAAATATATTTCAGGAAGAAAACTCTTAACTAGATATGCCAAACAGTCTTGAAAGTCTGTTCTGCTTGTGTACGCTGCAATGCATCATCTGTGCTGTGTTGACTAGGAGTTTTATTCTGGAGGTATTCAGGTGAGGATAACACCACCTCTTCATTCAACTTGATGTGGTGGTGATAGCCTTAGCCATAGGCACTTGCTACAAGCTACAGAGGAGAGGGACATTTGTAGGAATTCCGTGCAGGGCTGCCTGTGAGTTGATGATGTCACTGGTCAGAAACAGTAATCTTGAAGCACGGGGGAGAGAAGACCCATCTGCAGAGATTAAACTTCTTATCTTTTTATCTTCCCCTCCCCAGGGCTCCCAAGCTTTGTTTGTTCTGGAACCGTTTTTGAAAGCTCTCCTTTCCCAGGTCTGATGCAGTGTGCTCAGTAACGCTGGATTTCTGACTGACTGCTTTCCCAGGGGGCTCAGGGGAGACGTTAGGGATTCCTTCCGTCCTGACGTTCATCAGACTGACAAAGGAGATCGCAAACCTCCACCGACTGGGGGGTCCTCTTGCTGAGAGCAGCCAGCAGTGAGCCATTTTCAGAACATGGCGGCACTCACTGATCATGATCAGCTAAGAATACTCTGAAAAAACTGGGAAATAATCACCTCATGCCTGCGTTTTTAAGTTAACTTATGACTCCCTTCAGAACCAGGATGTTCTGATGGAGAAAAATCTTTTTGCAAATAAGCAAACTAATCAGCTCAGTTCTTTCTATCCAATTAAGACACGGTGTCTGCTCAGCGTCATCGTTATTATCTCTCTTTGTAAATTCCATTTTATTTTGCCTCGGTGTTCACGGCGTAGCCACATGTTTATACTCTACTGGTCGATGGAAGTCAAGCAGAGCAGAGGTCTGGTTTATCTCCTGGCTGCGACGCTCACGCAGTATGCGCCTTTGTTTCTTTTGTGCTAACCTGCATCTTCTGGAGATTAACTTACCTAGATAATCAGCTTTGAAAACTGACATCCCAACTAAATAAGAAGAGCTGAAGGCAGTTCTGTAAGGAAAACTGGGCAAATTCTGGGAGCGTTCTTTTTAACAATCCACTGCTGCAGGCAGCATCCACCAGACGTATCTCATCACCTCTTGGCATGTTGGCTCTAGAGGAGGAAGTGGCTCTTCCTTTTTTGCTCTCCTGAGTCAAGAAGCAGATACGTGCTCACGGGTCCTGGACTAGGTCTGTAACAGCTACTAGAAATTGGACTCTGGTTCTCATAGGCAGGGAGAGGAACAGCCGAAGGGCTCTTCTCCCGTCCTTGGCCCTGTGTTTGAAATGTGACAGCGCTCAGGATTGGCGTTGGTGCGTGACCAGCGCACGGCTCTGCGGGCTGTTCTCTCCTCGCGCTGGCTTTCCTGACTCACGTGAGTCCACGCCAGCACTGAGGGTTGATCTTCAGGCTGGAACTTGCCTGCAGAAGACTTGTGGTGTCCCGGAGGTGCAGCGATGGGGCATGGTTCTTTGGCTATGCCTTGTGATAATGTACAGCAGTTAACACACTGCCACCAGTGGGGAGGTGGGTACTGAGGTCGCTGCCGGCTTGTCCCTGCAGGGTGACTGCGGCAGGTCTTTCCGAGCAGGCTTGTCGGAAAGCTTCGGGGTCCCTCAGGGGCTTAGTTCCTGCAGGAAGAGGACTCTCCTTTCCCTGTTTGCCATTTCCATCCGCAGCATCTCAAGGCCGTATGAAGGGGCTTTTAAAGCCATCTAAAAACATTCCCAAGGAACAAACCTCTTTCATCACTGCTGGATCTCAGAAGAGTTGGAGGCTCGTGGTGTGGGGGAAGGCTGACAAGGAAAGTACCATCGAGACCTGAGCTCTGCAGAAGTGACATCCCTGAGAGTTGAGACTTGGGAGTCCTTTTGTTCATTAAATCGTGGGGTTTAGATCCCATTAAACCATCATTATTTCCCACTCCCATTTCTGTTCCTCCCCTCAGGACTGGAGCAGTTCTGACAAATGTGTGTGTAACTGCCCTCCTCCATAGCAGGTCTTACACGCTTTGAGAGGTGACGGTAACATGGGGAGAAGCCCTTTTGAAATCTTGCCCAGTGAAGCGTAGAGGGTATTTGGGTTTTAGCACGTTATTCCAAACAATTTGAAAAATTGAAGGAGCTTTAGGATCTGAACAGGCAACTAGAGAAATGTGCTCTTTTCCCTGAACCTGCTGGGGGTTTTCTCAATCTCTCCTTCAGACCCCATCTTCTCTCCACACTTTTCATTTCTTTTTCCAAGTCCTGTGTCACAGCACACAGCTTTCCTTTCGCTAGGCAAAAGGATCGAAGTACCTGGGTGATGAGGATTCCAGTGGGAAGAAACCCCTTTCCCTAGGGCTGGGAGCAGGTGATGCGAAGACACTGGCATCGCTGTGGTTCTGGGGAGGCAGAAGTGCATGGCTGGAGCTGAGTACCTCATTCTTCCCTTCAGTTGAGCTGCGTTCCCTGAGGAAGTGCTCCGGGGGTGGCCCAGCCCTAGTCCCAGGGGATGCATTTGCTCATTTGCTTGTTCCCAAGTATTAATTATTTGTATTAGTTCATAAATATTTATCTATATAGATATATTTATATACTAATACAGGACGAGGAGCTCTTCAGTTTAGCCACTTACTCAGGGCTGCAGCTCAGGTTGTTTCCAATAACAGATTAAACCTTTTTCTTTTAAATGGAATAAAGCTGGAGTGCAGAAGTGCATTGGAGGTTTGGGTGACCTGTGAGCAGGAGACGGTGTCTGACT
>NW_010420465.1:28347-28812 GCF_000710305.1 Buceros rhinoceros silvestris | reverse complement strand
CGGTGTCTGACTGGCAGAGGAAGAACGGTCTGTGGGAATTACAGGAGAACTGATCATAAGGATTAATGTTTTGAAACCCCTGGTAAACCAGCAAACTCCCAGTACGTTACTGACAGAGGCGGCGGTTTCCCTTTTAGGATGTAGCCAGTGATCTGGGTGTATGTAAGCTTGTTATTTGCCCTCTGTATGTCTTGAACGCGCATAGGTACTCTGAACAGACATACTCTGTATGTCTTGAATACCTATGGGTACTCTGAACATACATACTCTGTATGTACTGAACACCTATAGACGCTGGTTTACATTTATTGAGAGAACAAGAGATGTATTGCAATTAAAAACTGAACTGAGTATGACTGCGATGAAGTGAATCTTCCTCCTCAGCCACCACGGACTGCGTGAAGCGGCTGCTCCTTGGGCTGGCAGGGCCCATATGGAGCGGTGTCACCCAAACCGGGGCCCGTG
>NW_010420465.1:27235-28262 GCF_000710305.1 Buceros rhinoceros silvestris | reverse complement strand
GGGCTGGCAGGGCTCAGATGGAGCGGTGTCACTCAAACCGTGGCCGTTGGCTGTCTGCAGGGCCGAGGGGACAGAGGCACACTGCGGTGAGGAGCAGGTTTGATGCCTCCAGGCCATCTGTAAAGCCCCCCTTGCAGTCAGCCCAGGATGTGGAGGGCGCCGAGCACATGGGCAGGTGAAGTGTAGGGCACAAGCAGGTGGCTGAGGGGCTAAAAGCAAGTGATGCCCCATTTTCTTTTTCAGTGTTCTGTGTATTTTAGGAAGAACGTCCGTGTTGAAATTGTTCTGTGTCCTCTGTTTCCCTCAGATGGCCAGCACGAGCTCGGTGGAGTCGATGCCAGGAGCAGATGGCGGTGGGGCGTTCGCAGGGGTAAGCAATTTGAAGCTGATACTTCCATTGGAGCAAGGCGGGGGGGCACAGGTTCTATTTCTCTTGTAGCAGGAAAAAAAATCAGAGATTCTTGAGCATACCAGTTTCTGTTCCACTGTCAGAGGCTGCAGCTGGCTGTCCTTAACCTCTGGGCTGAGGTACACCCACAGCTAGGTGAGAGTTTCCACCAGCAGTGGATTTAACCCCCCTGTTGCAGATCCGTGTGCGTGTGAGCCTGCCCCGGGGGAACCTCAGTGGAGGGAGGATGGTTGTTACAGGTGCAGAATCTGGGGGGTTGTGGGGTTTTTGTTTGTTTTTAAACTCTGACAGGGAGCTATGCTGAACGCCTGGGGGGAGGAGAGCAGAGTGTGAAGGAAGCCTGGCTGGTTAGTGCTGGCGTGTTGTGTGACTGGGGTCTCGTCCCCAGAACAGCAGTTTGAGTAACGCGCCTTTCACAGCCTGCGTTTCCTGTTTCTGCCGGCACAGAGGAGGAGGTGATGGGCCTTCCTTACATCTCTGGCCTGTAATTGATTGGCTGCTGCAGAAGCAAAATACGCTTTTAAAGGTGTTTTTCATTTTGCTCCGTACAGTCTGTGAGTCACACCAGGAGTGCTGAGTCCTTAGTAAGGTCTGGTTTTTAGCATTCTTCTCTTTCCC
>NW_010420465.1:16071-27077 GCF_000710305.1 Buceros rhinoceros silvestris | reverse complement strand
CTGAGAAGAACAGGTTTTCAGGAGATGCCTTGAGGTCGGCTGAATTTACTGAAAAAAGCCCCAACAAGAAGAAACAACTCCAAAATAACCCGTTCTCTGGTGTAGGGTGTTAAATATTAGCGTGACCTTTTTAATAATGACAGAGACTCTTGGCTGGCTTTTCCAGACCTTGGCCGTGCTCACCTGCTGGTAGAGGTCACAGAGTGTCGGTGAGAAGCTGTTCATCAAGCCAGCAACCTGACCTGTGCAAAGAAGAGCTTACTGGAAAAAACTGTTTGCAATCCACGTACTCCTCGCTGCTCACTGTTCGTTCACGCTTCATAGTGTCCCTGAGCAGTTTTTTGTTTATTTGCAGTCAGTTTTGCGATTGCTGCCCCCATTCCTTGCGTTGCAGGTGCTGTGGTGAGCTAGCTGTTTAATGGAGGAGATGCTCTATATCGTATTTAAAACCAAACACGCAGGAGTTTCCATTGGCCTTAAGCATCTTAGGGAAATGTAAATTTTAGTTGTAATTAAATAAAAAAAAATAGAGCTTTTTATCTGATTATAAATAGCTGTGTCGGTGATTTGCGCAGTAAATCTTGCAACATTAAGTAATTTTCCTTGTGTATTTAAATAGAAATTTAATTCCTGAGATAGAAATAAAAATGGGGTTGATCAAAACCGCAAAGTTAGAAGTGTCCAGAGCTGTGGTTTGGGGACCTCATTCTGCTGAGTGGTAGCAGATGGGTGACACCAGCCTGAGCAGTCAGTTCGGGTGTGAGTTGCAGCCTTAGAAGACAGGAATTTTTAGCGGTCACGTTCCTTCAGGAACATGTGGGTGACTGCAAGAGCACGTACCTTTGTGCTCGACAGCTTCCTCACACAAACCACTTGGTGGTGGTGCTGGCCAGCAATTGGACATCCCCTGCCCGGGGCTCTGCTGAAGGGTCTCCTGAGGGGTCTGCTGGGCCCTTCAGCAGCGTTGCACTTAGACCTCTCTGTTCAGGGCCTTTTTCAGTTAGTGAAGGTAGTGTTAAACACTTGTTGTACGCCACAGCACAAGTTAAAATAGAATGATCTAGAATAAAAGCTCATGCGTAACTGTCGTATCAAATCTTGCCCCGTATGATGTAATACCCTTTCTGCTTTGTTTCCTCTGTCAAATGGAGGGGCCGTGTATTTGTGACAGTGGACACTGTCCAGACGGATCCACATTGAGAAGGAAGTCAAATACAGGATCCAGCAGAGGAAATGTTCAGCTTGAGTCATGTCCGTGCTGTAGAAACACACGTGGGGGTGGTGATGGGTGTTTCTGTTGAAGTACAGATGGAGTGAAACCATTTCCATGTGAAGCAGTCCATCCAAGTCAACGTGAGAGGAGCTTCAGCATTTGTCCCCTGCAGGCACGTGGAGGTAGTGCTTGAAAGCCAAAAGCTGGTTCTGTTCAGCACTCGTCAAGAGTATCTTACAGGCCCTGCTCACAAGGCTGATGACCGTGCTCTGGCTGTTCCAGTAACACTCATCACATTGCTGTAACGTAAGAATCAAAGGCTCGTTATGCTACGTGCAAACCTTAACTGTTGAGAAGAGGAAAAAAAGGCTGACCAGTGGTAAAACACTCTGATGTAGCATCTTGGGGGGAATCCGTCCCTCACCAGTGGAAGGAACATCAGTCTTCTAAAAAATGAGAGAGCATCAGCATCAAACTCAGAGTGAGCAGCAGCTGACTTTAGCCGGCGTGTGTGATACCAACAAACCAGTTGCTATGTAGGTGATTGCTGCTGATCAGGAGAAGTTTTTCAGATCGCCTTGATTACACACCTTACTGGGAGAGGTCTGAGAGAGTCTGGAAGGACCAGTTTTGCCAGCAATTCATCGAGGCAACGTTCTGTTGGTGTAATCCAGGGTCGTACTGGCTACATCTGGTTCTTCTCCAGAGAAGTGAGATACTGCGCTCTGCTCCTGTGAGGGAGGACTTGGGTTTGCGGGCATTCTGTTTTGCTGAGCCATTAATACGTGCATACGTGGGGGTGTGGTGATTTTCCTGAATGAATCCGTGTGACTTCGCTTCTCCAAGTGAACTGCAAAACTTCCTGTGTGCTTGTATCTGGGTGTGAAACACGGCTGTCACAGCTGGGGAAGAGATAATAAATTTACAAAGATGCAATCCAGTTAGGAGTAATTAGCTGTGGTCTTGTTGCACAATGCCAGTACAAGGCAGGGTGGTTTTGATGGCTCTGCTGAAAGATAACGTGCTTCCTTCTGCAGCCAGCGAGTGGCTGGGCACAGCCTCAGGAGATGGAAAGATGGGAGAGTGAGATCAGCTTCTAACGCTTGATTGATTTTTTTTTTTTTTTTAATTGGCCGGAAACCTCTATTAGTGACTCCTGCAGTTAGCATCACCACTAAAGTGAGCCCTTGGGGGAATGGCAGGATCTCCCTAGTGCTGGTGGTCCGTGGTCAGCTCTGCTCCTTGTCGCTGCTGCTGCTGCCTTACCTCCCACCCCACAGCCCCGCAGCCAGTGTTAAGTAGAGGCTTGGAAGAACGGAATGTTGGTTGAGCCACTTGTTCTCTCTGAGGTGGACTTAGGTTGAGCTGTAGGATGCACGGTGGTTTAAAGGGAAGGGGGGTTGATAGTAGTCCAGAATCTGTGCAACCTGCAGTGGGACTGATCTTCACCTGGCTGGTCTTCAGAAAGGATGTAAAACACCTCTGCCCTTTTGTTTCAGAGGAAATGTTCCTTCTCCCAGTAGTTTGTAAAATGATTACATCAAACAAACAAAACTGAGGAGAGTTATCAGACCTCTTCTCATGAAAGAGCTGTGCCGGAGGAATGCGATGCAGCCACATCCTTCAGGCTTGGACCTCCACGCCGGCGCTGCCTCTCTGGGGGTGCCCCAGGTTACCCCCAGCAGCTGCTGTTCTTCTGCACATGGCCACCCTGACGAGGAAGAGGAATAGTGTTATTTGAAAGAGAAACAAAACAGGGGGTCTACTTGAAGTTCTGTGTGAAGCTGTATTTTTGTGAACTGCATGTGGTTGTGTTAAAGCTCTCCAGTTTATCAGAACATGGCACAGTTGGGGTTTATTGTACCGAGTGACTTTACGTACAAGCTGAGGTGCTTAGCTTAGGAGGCTGAACTTGCTTGACTATCTAGACAGCTGACAGAAAGTGTCTTCTGCCAAGAGCAGCTGATAGCAGGCCGCTGGTGTTGGTGTTCCTGAGAAGCTTTGTGTTTCATCGTGGGCTGGGGGGAGTCTGAGGAAAGGAGCCTAACCCTAAGGAAACTCCTAAATTGAGTGTTTGAAGTTGGGTGGTGCACAAAGCCACTGCCAGCACTGCCCATTTCTTAGTCAAGCCATTTTCCAAAAACCCTTTGCACCTCCTCGTCACAAACAGAAGAGCTTACAGCACACTCAGAGTTGAAAACATTTACCCAGCCAGGTCACATTGCAGCAGGGAGGCACAGATGAGTGCCGAGGAAAGCTCTCCTTGAGAAGGCCACGTGGCCCGTTCCTCCTGCTCACCCACAGACGGTGAGGTGAGGTCGCTTGGTGGCAGTAAGGGCACGAGTGGGCAGAGAGGGACTTGAGGAATTAATTTGCTTTAGCAATCTGAGATCTGTGACATCACCCCAGGAGCAGCAGTGGCTGAGCCAGCCGTCAAGCCGTGACCAGCGGCAGAGCTGGCTGGAGTTCCTTTCAGAAATGGTGTGAAACCCAGCGAGGACCTTCGTCAGGAGCAGAACTCTCATGAATTGTTCTGTGATTTTCATTCCAGAGTGATTCCTGTAGGAAATCTTCCAAATCCAAGCGAGACAAGGAGAAGCAGGCTTGCAAGAGCTGCAGTGAGAGCTTCAACTCCATCACAAAGAGGCGGCACCACTGTAAGCAGTGCGGGGCAGTAAGTATCCGAACACACTGTGCTGCTTCTGCAGAGGTCGTTGGAGAGAAGTTCATTTTTTCAGTGCAGGAACTGAAAGATGTTCCAGTTCCTGGCAGGTCACTGACAGAACAGATCTTTCCACTTGCTTTACTCCCTGGGAATTGGGGGAAAAAAGCAAAACTCTGGTGCAAGAGGCCTGGTCTGTGCTGTTCTGAAGGCAAATACAGTGCCTTGGGGGATGCAAGGGAAGGCGGTGCCTTCCCGGGGGATGTGCCTGCATCTGGAGAGGGAGTTGTCCCCTGTGTTTTGGTTGCAGAAACGGAATGGCCTTCTGAAGCCTTCCTTCTCACAGCAGCTCCTGGAGGATGAACAGCTGCACATACCACGTGAAGGATGGATGGGTTCTTCTTGCCCTAAAGCAGAGCTGTCAAGGATTTCTTGGGCCAGAGTAGTTTCCTCCTGCTTGAGAAGTCCAAAAACCTCAGTCCTGGAGGTTCAGGGCCAGTTCCTTGGCCGTCGTTCCCCAGAACCACTCAGTGACAGCTTAATTCTCAGGGTTGTGTCTGAAAATCACCACCACAACCAAGATGAGATTGATTTCTGTAATGTGCCTTGAAACCTGCCTCCAGTGACGTGACTGCCACGGTTCAGTGTTCCTAACGTAACTAGGACAGGATACCGTTATTTAAATACTGTTGTTCATTGGAAGTGGAAATACGTTTTCAGCCGAAGAGAGACCTAAACGTGTAGTTAAGATGTCTGAAGAAACCTCAGTCTCAGCAATTGAGAGAAAATTACTCCGGAGGAGGCAATTTTGCACTAGCAAGGGGATGTTCACCTTCTGGGATTGTTGTTATTAATAATTACTAAAATAACGAAGTACATTTCTGGAGGTTTAAAACATTCCTTTGCCAAGCTCAACATTATTATTAGAGAAATGAAATAATCGCTTTCCCCCAGGGACAGGAGATAACGAGAATTGCTTATTAGTTAAACAGTTGTTGGTTATGCGGTGTTCTGTGATGTGGCAATAACATTTGAATTAGAGGAATTAATTTGTCTCGAGGAAAGGCTACCACGATCCTGAAAAGGCCAGCTTGTGTTGTGGACGTAGCTGGGCAGGGCAGCGCTGCCCTTAGCGCTTGCTGAGTTAAGGCAATTACCCTGGTCCTGCTGCGAAGCATCCTATAACCAGCACCTGTGCCCAGCGGCGGGGTGGTGGGCTGCTGCACAGGGGGTCAGGCCAGGCTGCGTGCCCCTGCCGTGTGCCCCAGGGACCATCCCTCTCCCTGCAGCAGCCAGGGGGACCCCCGGTTTTTAAACATGAGAACAGGTTCCAGAGCTGCAGGCCCATCGCTCCTCACAAGCGCTGGTGCCGTGAGACTGATGTGTCGCTGTGTGACCTGAGGAAAGGAGTCAAAAGTTCCTCATTTGGCATCAGCCAGGTGGTTTTTCATGGGTGCTGTATTGGCCTCTGTTCTTAAAATGGTCCGTGGGGTTTGGATTCCTCACTTCTGTTGGGCTGAACTGCCTCATTGACGAGGAAGCGGCGGCCACCTCGGCTGTGAAAACCAGTCCTTCCCAGACCATGTCCTGGTGGCACTGGAAAGCACCAGTGGCTTTCTCAGCCTTCTTGACTCGGAAAGGCTTGTGAGGAAAGCCAGCCCGCGTGGTGTTAAAGTGTGTCCCAAAGGCGTGTGTTCTCTTTAGTTAGGTGTAGTGGTACTCAGCGTGGGGTCACAAGAATGTTAATTGTTCATGGCGGTAATTACAGTAAATAGAATGTGGGTTGCTCTGTCCTGTGCTTACGTTAGTTTTCTGGATTTTGCTGTTCTTCAAGTCATTGTTTTGGAGAAGGGCTGTGTTTGAGTCCTGGCTAACACAGCACCATCTTTCTGGTACAGGTGATCTGTGCAAAATGTTCCGAGTTTAAAGCACTGGCAGACCACAGCCGCCACAACCGGGTGTGTAAGGAGTGTTTCCTGCAGCTTCCTGCAAGCGCGGGCGGCCCCGGGCTGGAAGCCACCGGAGATCAGAAGAAAAGACTAGCTGCAGAGGTACGGTGTTAACTGAGCAGCTCTTGGGATGCCCTTGTGAGTCTCTCTCTCTCTTTTTTAAATGTGTTTATTTAAAGCAAACAAAATTGTTGGTGAACTCCTTCCTGTGATACTCGACCCTCTGGCCTATGATTTGTACTGAAGGCGCCTGCAGCCCGAACGCTGATCGTCATGGTGAGCATTGCTTGCAGCGTGCTGAGCAAACAGGGGTGCCCACGGGTTTGCAACTCAGCTTCGTCTCTCAAAGTAACAAAAAAGAGGAAGAACTTCTGGCTTCTTTTTGTTGAGGTGCATTTGCAGTCTGGAGTTGTGCACAGTCACTGTTGGCCAAACTCGGGGAGGTAAGGTTTGTGCATTCACTTGTAACTCCACAGAGGAGATGCCTTTGCACTCCTTCTTTCATATCCTGTCAGAATATCATCAAACCCGATTTTTTCTTCATGCAAAAGCTTGGCATCTTCTGAGAGACTGTCGGTATTCATTGAAGCTTTCTCAAACCTGCTACGATGCAAACTCTTTTCTCCAAGAGGTGGCTTCTGCAAATGGAGCTGTGTAAGCTACCGCTTCTCGAAGGACGCACATGTCACCAGGCTTTATACCCTGGTAGTGAGACGCCCTACCCCTGTGTTTAACAAAAAACGAGGAATGTGTTGGCAGAGTGACTTGTTTTATCCTCACCCACCACAAGTGAACCTTCTCATACCAGCGCCTCTTTCAGACTACGAGCAGAGCCATGAGTACCGTTACGTGCCACGCTTTTCATGGGCCACCTTGAAGACAAGAGTTTTATTTCCTTTACCTGTGAAATAAAGCCAAAAGTTACTGCATGTGTAAAAGAGGACATTCTTCTCAACTCAGAGTGGACCCGCAGGGACATCAGATTCTTGAAAGAGCCACTGACACACTGAGAACTTAACTTCACTGCAAATCATCCTTCCCCCTACACCATTACCACAACCCACACCAGTTGGGAAACTGTGCAGCCTGTACTGAAAACATCTTAACTTGGAACACCTCTGTCCAGAGGCCACTCTCCAGAGCCATCAGACTGTCTCCCAGCTCAGCCAAACTCTGTGGAAAAGAGCAAGTCTGAGCAAGAAACACACACCTGCCAGCCCACAGCCGCAGCTCCTGGGATAAATGCTCCCTGAAATACTCTTCTCAGGCCCTTTCCAGCTCGGCTTCCCAGCAGGTCCTATTTCTTTCCAGGCTACTAAATGTACCTGCACAGATAAAATGGCACCAGTGCGGTGTTGCAGAGTGAACTCCGCTGCTCGGGTGCTTTGTCAGCCCGTCCGGAATCTCAGGAGTACAAAGGGAGGTAAAGGTACAAATGGGCATTGCCCTTCCCTGAACTGCTGCGTCTGCAGAGCGCGTGGAGACTCTGCATCCGCGGTCTGATGGCATCAGAAGCTTGAGCTGTACTCTACAGCTGTGCCTACAGGTGATGAGCATTTAAGGGGCGTCAGTGTAGACCCTGGTGTCTCGTGGTAAACCTGCCAGCACTGTTTCCGCAGAGCTGTTTGCCGGTGCAGTGGAAAGCTCCACATACCCAGCCAGTGCTCCGTGAGGCTGCGGAGCCGCAAAGCAAACCAGTGAAGTGTGGTCTGCGGCTTGACACAGCAGAAAGCTGTGGAAACAGCAGAGAAGAGTTGGTTTTCCCTCAGATGCTCCAGCTTCTAGCTTTCTGCAGAATCTTCAAAGGATCGGGTCGAATGCAAGGAAGTAGCTGTGTAAGAAAGGAAGGGCAGAGCCGGTCATTCTCCTTACCTTCTATTTACGTGGAACTTTCTCGATAAGCCTAACAGCAGCGGAGGAGATCACCGTTCTGCCGCTGTTACTGGCAGGTGCAGAAATCCCCAGGAGACTTGGGTGCAGAGGCCAGCGGGAGCAGGAATTCTGGGTTCCTTTGCTTTCTGTCAGAAGACAGAAATGACTTTCTGTCTTTTTTCGCCCGAGTGCTCTCATTTTCGCTCACGTGGTTCTGCATCCACGCGCAGGAGTGTCTATAATACACCTTCTGCGTTAATCTGAAATCATCTCCCAGCCTGCTTTGCTGAGCAAGGAACTGGCTGCATCATCGTAATTACCAGTCTCGATTTACTTGGTGGAGGTGGAATTCAACTTCGTGTCCGCTGGGAATGGTGTTCAGCATGCGCCTCTGTTACATGGAATTGTCCTGTTTCTTGATTTCTGTAATCGTGACTAAACTTGTGTTCATTGTGGGCTACCCCTGCGGTATCATTTGACAATGTGTGACATAAATTAACTGTTTTATACTTAACACTGAGTATTTTGCCCACACAAGTATCGATGGAAACAGCTCTTTTTTCCTTTGTCTTTTTTTTTCCCTTCCTCCAGAAGCAAAGCATCTTGGCAGCTGAAAACAGCCTCTTCAGCAGCTACCTCCAGTTCCTTGAAAAAGGGAAGACTTGGTACAAAATGTGGGTGACCATCCCCAAGACTGAACCTCTTGTTCTGTATCTGCAAGGAAGTAGCCAGGTAAAATAGCATTGATGAGGGTTAACACACAGGAAAGAAAAAAGACATCAGTTTAAATATGTCAAGCTTAGAAATAGGTCAAAGGATTTGGCTTGGTTTTAACAAAAACGAACTTGGTATTCTGAATATAGCACAAAGCCCCGGAGACTGCAGATTTCCCTGTTATCTCTAGTTACTGCTGATACAGTTGTGAGTGAATTTTTAAGCTCATAGCTTTTCTTTTCCATTTTTTAACAAAAAAGGACAAAACAAGGATAACTTGGTTATGTCTTGAGGTTTTTTAGAGGTTTCAGCCAGGTAAATGCAAAGGTTTAACTAGGGAAAGCACTTCCCTGTGAAATGTGTCGAGCTGTGAAGTAGTCGGAGTATTGCAGTTGCTGGTTCAAGCTTTCCTCTCTTTTTAAATCGAGTTCTGGGTTGAGAGGGTGGAGCAGTTTGTGGAAATGTGTATGTTCTTCAGCCTGAAAAATGGATTGTGTTCGTTAGAGCTCCTTCTTGTGATTTTACCGTTTCTTGTGATAATTGCCGCGGTAAGCAGTTCTTTTTGAAGTGTGCCGTTGAAGCTAACCAGCATTTTCTGTGATGAAGGGGACGTGAGAGAAACATCTATATCCAAGACAGAATACCCACCACAGAAATCTCAGTCATGCTGCCTTAGAGCTTAAGATAGAGAATGACAACAGTGACGTCAGATCTGACCTCCCCAGCCAATGTCTGGCACTCGACGCATTTATATACAGCTCTGGTTTGTCTCCTGGCTGGGCTGGAAGAAGAAATGGGTTGGAATCCAGCCTCGCATTACCCTGCTGTAACTGCAGTGATGGGAAGGGCTTCCTTTTCATTAGCATCAGTTTGTGTGGCTGTAGCTAGAATCATGATTTTATAAAGTTCTTCAAAGGAAAGCTCACCCCATAGCAGCGGGGGTCCTTCAGCTGGGAGTGTGCACTGTCCTTACAAGTGTGTTGATTTCGCTGCGTGTGGGCAAGAACAGCCCTGGTTTTAAACAAGCGTGTGTAGTGTTTGCGCTACCTGTACGTATGTTCACACACATAGTGCTCTGAGACCAGGAGCTCCATACGTGGAGCTCCAGACGCAGCCCACCTGGCTTCGTCTGGGCTTCAGACCCTGTGCTGGGTAGGGTTCCAGTTCAGCCCGCGGGCAGCGAGCTGCCTGGCTTCCCTCTGAGCTCCGAGGAGAGGTGTGATGGAGAGGGCAAGCTGAAAAAGCAAACAAACGGCCTCAAAGCACTGAAACAAGGGCGAAAAACCCAACCTGAGAGAGATCTGGCTGGAGTCAGTCTGAGGAGAAGAACAAAGCTTTAAAAAGCAGAGCAGAGAGAATGGCTCCACCACGTAACTTTTCAACTGATGGGAAAGCCGTGCTCAGCAAAGGACCAGTGCAAGCCCTCTATCCCACACAAACCGAGCCAGAGTGTCTCACACTGGCAAGCTTGGACCAGGAGAGTGGGAACAGGGAGAGAGCTCTCAGTTCTTTGGCCGTCCTCACCCAGAAGCAACATAGGTCATCTAAGAGATGACTGGAATGAGGAGTTCAGAGAAAGCAACGCTCACATGGTATGACCCAAGAAGAGAATTTCTCATAGCACCTGCAGGACGGCGCAAGTAATAACCCACGGGACAGAGATCGGCTGTGCTTGGTGCACAGCAGAACGGTGCTCGGTTCTCCAGGCCCCCTCTGGACAGGCATGCGAAGACAGGGTTGGAAGCTGGAGGAGCTTCCGTGCTTCAGGTGGTACAGTCTGTGTTCCATGTCCCGCCAGATTTGATCCTGAGCCTCTGTCGATACCATAGTACAGTCCTGTTTTTTAGGGGAAGAGGGAGCTTTGACACTGGTGGTGTTTTTTATGACGGGTTAGGTTTACTGGTTAGTGTTCTCGGCTATTTCAGGTTTGAGATAAAAATCTCCCAGTAAAGCTGTGAGACAGCACATGGGACAGGGCTGATCTATCTTACTCTCAATAACCAAGCCAGGATTTGCCATCAGGAATCACCAGTTGCAGGCTGAAACTATGAACAACAGAAACGAATCCCTTCTTCAGGGGTCTGCCCTTCCCACTCGTACACTCTCTTCAGCATGTATCCAACCAGAAGAAAAAATTCCAAAGCCAATCCGCTTCCGTGGTATTGACCCGACATCCTCTTAGTTCTGGTTTACACAGTATAACCAGACTTCTGGCAAAAACCTTTACCAGAGCTGCTTTCCTGGTGGCAGCTGGGAACGACCCGCGTGAACGTTATTTTCCCAGGCATTGTTTTGTTTTGTACAGCCACCTTGATGCATCTCACAAAGCTCTTCAGGCTGCAAAGCAGCATTTCAGTGCCTAAAAAAGAGAAGCCTTTTGGGGATAATACTGCCAGCAATGGTATTAAAGGTCTTGAAACAGCGACCAAGTGAAGCGTGACTGGAGGAGTCTGAAAGTCAAGAGATTATTTTTAAAAAGAACAGAAAGAATAGCTGCCTCCTGGGAAGGAGCAAACCAAGCTGAATCCAGAGCTTCTAGTACAGTAAAAGCCCTGGCAGCTCTCGTCCTCTGCACCCCTGGCCCTCATGGCCGTGC
>NW_010420465.1:15455-15954 GCF_000710305.1 Buceros rhinoceros silvestris | reverse complement strand
CTCACAGGCTTTAAAACAGCCAGCGAGCTTTGCATCCTTGTTCCAGGAGAAGAGATCAATCCCCTGGGTGTTCATGGTTTAAATCTGGCATAAGGCTTTGTGACGAGGATAAAATTCACCCCTCATTTCATTACAGAAACGATAGCGATTTTATCTGTCCTCAGACTGAGACAGAACTGGCGCAGCATTTGGTCATAGTTGTCTGAGCAGAGTTACACGAGTTTGCCCGTAAGCACAGAGGACCTCAGGCTTAAGGATCAGCACTCTTGTGGAGATTTGTCTTGTCGTTCCCTCCTTTTGGATGAGGCAGGTACAGCCAGTGGCAGGGGCATCCTGTTAAGCAAAGGGAGAGAGCAGGACCAAAGCAGTCTGCTTCACGTGCCCGTGTCTGCCCGTCTGGGTAGGGGCGGTGTGTAGAGCTCACACGGCAGTTTGCTCTTACGCTGCCCTTCTTGGCTACGGACAATGCCGTTTTTCTTTGTCGGGGCAGCCTCCAGTG
>NW_010420465.1:519-15315 GCF_000710305.1 Buceros rhinoceros silvestris | reverse complement strand
CTTTCCCTAAACCAGGGTCAGTGAAGCAGCCATGGTTGAGCTTCCGCGTGCTCTTGTGCGTTCGGTGTTGGTCAGCCCTGTGTTTGCTTGCTTTAGCGCTGCCGTCTGTGGAGACCTCGAGTGCTCTGCCACGTGCCAGCTCCAACCTCCACACGTGCAGGACCGCCCTGGTGGTAGGGACATGGCGGTGCTGTCCAGATCTGGAGATGGTGTGCTGCTTGGAGAGACAGCGACTGTGAAGCTGCCCAAAATCTCCTTGAATAGTGCTCAGACTTCAAGCAGACGGACTCTGGCGGTTCTGCGCAGCAGCAAGTAGTAGTAGATCGATAAACCAGGAAGCCTGCACTGGTTTAATAAAACGTGGAGACACGTCCTTGACGCCGTGGTTTTGCCCCTTGAGTTAATGTATGTGTCTGCATTGCTGAGAGCAGTTCTGAAACTTGAATTGCTTTAGTCCAAGTGTTAGAAAAGTAGATTTTGGGGGGCCATTGTTCTCAGAGCTGTGGTCCCTTTCCAGATTTACCAACTCATCTGCATTCAGTGTGGGGTGACAAAAGAATGACTTTGCCAGCTCTTTCGCGGGATGCCTTGTTAACTTTGGTATGAGGCTGCTACGCGAGTAGCTGCTACAAGAGGCGACAGCTTCCTACAGATGCTTGATGTCTGCCTGGTTTCAGCCTCAGTTTGGGGACCCACCTTTGAATGTGCTTTCCTGGCATCGGTTGAAATGGGTGGCCACAGCACACCCTGCCTCACCAAAGTATGGCTCTCCTGAGAGCTTAGTAGAGGAGCTGGGTGGTCCTCAGGATGTGACCGTTAGAGAACTGTACCGCTCTTTAGATCTGTGAGTTAGACTGGCCTCTAAAGGGTGTTCAAATATCTGAGCTTCATAGAATCATAAAATGATCTGGGTAGGAAGGGACCATAAAGATCATCTAGTCCAACCCTCCCTGTCATGGGCAGGGACACCTTCCACTAGACCAGGTAGGTCTCTCAGAGCCCTGTCCAGCGTGTCCTTGAACGCTTCCAGGGATGGGGCACCCACAAGATCTCTGGGCCACCTGTTCCAGTGCCTCACCACCCTCACAGTGGAGAATTTCTTCTTAATATCTAATCTAGACCTCCCCTCTCAGTCTGAAAACATTACCCCTTGTCCTGTCACCACACTCCCTGGTAAAGAGCCCTTCCCCATCTTTCCTGTAGCCCCCTTTAAGTACTGGAAGGCTGCCATAAGGCCTTCCTGGAGCCTTCCCTTCTCCAGGCTGAACAACTCCAACTGTCCAGCTGTCCTCAAAGGGTAGGTGCTCCAGCCCCCGATCATCTCTGCAGCCTCCTCTGGACCCAGCTAGAGGAGGGTTGGTTGTTGGGGGTTTTTTCCTCGACAGCTCTGAATGGCATCATAAATAACCCAGGAGCTTCTGAAAAGGTTCACTGATTTAAAATACGCAATTCTCTTTTATTTCAAAGGCTTTTCTCTGGTAGTTGTCTTTGTGCCTCTCACAAATCAGCTCTGCTTATCCATCTCCAAATGAATATCTGACATCTGACATGAACATCTGACAAATGTCCCATGAGGTTTAAAGGGGCTACACCGAACTGTTTGGAGCCAGATGCGATCTCCTGTGCCTAATGCAAAGGTTTTGTTGCGAAAGACAACGTGTGTAAGTGCTGTGAAAGGGCATGAAAACGCCCAGCATGCTGCTGCTGGCTCTGTGGTCCTTCTGTGACAGGGAATCTGTCACTCAAGCACAACGAAGCCGCCCTAAGGAGTTCCCTTCCGCTGTCTCAAGTTCAGCAGTTGACATTGCCGCTTCTGTTTCCGAGGCGGCAGTGCTGACCAAGGAGCCGAACACGGGTGTGCTCAGGAGCTGCCTCCATGGGCCCGCAGCAGGACGTGCGTGCGTGCTGGCTCTGCGGGCAGTGACAGCCACCGTGGCTCCAGCACCCAGGGGCTGTCAGCTGGCGGCACGCTCCAGACACTCTGGTTTGGTGAGGGCTGGGGTGTAGCTGCCCAGCCTGAGCGGGTGTGAGGTGCCCGTGCCTCAGTGCAGGGCAGTGCATCTCCAGTCGCATCTTACCACTTCAAAGTGAGTTGTAAGCTGTTTGAAACGGGCGCTTCTTTAATCCTGTGGAGGGGAAATTGTTGTCCCCACGCAGCACAGCACAGCCCCGCTCCTCCCATTTCAAACACCATTTGTGGCTGAATTTTTCTTCTTTCTTCTTTAGGATGGACGGGGCCCACGTCCTATTCCTCTGCCTGGATACGAAGTCAGTTTACCAGGCTCTGGCGAGAAGTTTGAAGTGAAGCATGTTTTTAAGCTCTGCCAGTCCCAGCAAACTCTCTATTTCAGTGCAGAAGATGAAGAACTGCAGATGAAATGGATGGAAATTCTCACCAAAGCAGCCAAAGGGGAAACTGAAGATACAGCTGAAGGACTTGGCAACCCGTAGAGCAAGTTCCATTGAGTTCCTTTCCTACATGCTATCAACCATCACTTGAATTTGGTATTCATGGCACTTTGGAATCTGAATGGCTTTATATTTTCATGTGTCTGCATAGGAAATCCCGTGGTTTCTCTCCTCCTATTGTCCATCTCTCCCGTGCAGTAGTTACCCGGCATATCTTATGTTAAAGGAAAAGGTAGTTGTAGTTGTTGTTGGTGTCGATGCTGAATTTAAAACAAAAGACAAGGAGAAAAGCATTAATTTTAACAAAGGTAATGGAAAACCATCGGTCTCTTGTTTTCCTCAATGTATAGTTTCCAGTCCTTTTGGTCGCTGTTCGGTGCAGGATGTGTATAGTCTGTGATTAGTTCGATTAATGCTGCCTTTTAAGTTAAATGTTGTAAAGGCTTGTGCTGGCCACTGACATTCCGCTCTCCGTCCTCCCCCTCCTGGTAAAAGGTCTTTGTGAAGTGTGGGCGACGTTCTGAGTATTCTCCCTTGGCCAAACCTGCCTCTCTGCTCTTTTGAGATGCCCTCGTCACCAGGCAGATACTGCAGAGAGACTCTGAAAACTGCCTGCAAACTGTGCAGCAAAAAAAGACCGTGAAGAAGCCTCATTGATTTTAAGCATTTATAATATTGTTCTGTTTTCTTTTGAACCCGATACCTGCCTTCCTTCTATTTGAATCCGTTTTGATGTAAGTGAACAAACGTTTTATACTGCAAACTGGGTTACGATCAATAAACAAGAACGTTTTTAGTACACGCAGCACAAAAAGGTGACTTTTTTGTTGTATCGGTTAATTTAAAAGTGACCTAGGATTTATTTATATAATTTGTAAATAATGTTTCATAAGTATTTTAAGAATTTTTAAAAGATCTCAGCTAATTAACAGGGTTTAGTGCATAGGATAAGAGACACTTGTATGAACTGAATTTGTAATTTAATTTTTCTGTTCACCTGTATTTGTCTTATTTTCCAACTTAAGCGCTTATCTATTTAAATAAACATTCATGCAGTTAACTCCTGAGCCAGATTTCCAAGGCACAGCAAGCTTTAGGTCAACATTTAATACAGGTTTTTAAAAAAAAACAAAAACAAAGAAAGAAAAAAGGAATGTCTGTTCCTAGTGGTAGTAAGCGTGTGGTGCTGATACTAATGAAATAAAATCTGTCACAGTACTGTGCTTTTAAATGGTTTGGTTTAACTTCTGTTTCCTCTTCAGCCTGCTGCGTTTTGTGGTATTGGTGGAGAGAGCGAGGCGCTCCCTGCAGCCAGAGTGGTAGGAGGGTTCAGAGGTAGTGACCTGCCTCAGTGAGTATCGTCCGCACCTGCGGAAGAGGGCTCGGTGGGTTCCTTGCCTGGGGATGGGGGGGTGGTTTTACACCGGTGAGACAAAGCATACACCTGATGCTGAAAATCAGAAGCCACGTGTTTCATTAGCTATGGGTAGAATCCCACGGGATTGGATCCTCCCTCTCCTCCCCACCCACCCCCTCCAATCCGTTCACTCGGAAAAGGTTTCTTCCGGAGTAGTTTTCATCACATCATGAAAAAGAATTCTCTTCAGTGTGCGTTAGCAACTCCCCCAAGCTCCCCTGAAAACGTCGAACACTTGCCTTGAAAACGTGCTCACTTTGTAATGTTTCCTTTGGGGCTTTTGTGTTTCTGGTTGGGGAGGGGTAGTTGTTTTTTTCCTTTTAAAGTTTTTCCTTTGTTACTCACTTGCTTCGTTCTTCTTCTTTCTTACCAGGAGAGAAATTGGAAGGGAGAATGCTAGGACAAAACAGAATTAATGCACCTTAATACATCTTCCATTTTCTACTTTTATTAACCAAGAAAAAATTCTCAAGCACGAGATTTCTGCAATTTTGCTCCATTTTGTTCTTTCTTAATAACTTAAGTATGTCAAAATACACATCTAATGATTTTATATTCCTCACTTTCCCTTCTTTAAAAAAACAAGCACAAAGTATTTCTAGTGTACCTGCAGTGTTAACACACGGTGGCACCCATGGGCATTGGTGTCGCAACTCTCCTGTAGCAGCTTTGCTTCCACTTTCAGGGGACATGGCAGGGCACCTGCCTGGGCAATCTCTGCCTTATGGCTAAGCCCCAAACCATCAGGAGCTTTTACAGTTTAATGCCAGAAGCTTAAACCACACCTGGAAAACGAACATGAGTCCAGTGCGGGTCCCAGAGCTCTGCTCTTGTTCACTACAGCCTGAAAACACGCAGCCTGGAGAGCAAAATGGAACAGGTCGTGGTGTCCCAGGCTGGGATCTCATTCCCTCAGTCACGGTCAGCAGCACGGCTGTTGTCCACGTCAGTGGTGCTCCTCCAGTAGACACTATTGCCTTCTTTGAACGCCTGATGTAGCTCCTGGGAAGGCTGGAGGAACAGTCTCAGTAGACCACAGCTGAGCTACAGTGTTTTGGAGTGTGCTGACTGTCATCCTTTCTAAGGCGTTACTCTGGCTTTGGATTGTTCTCTCCTCTTCTTGGGACACGCATGTCAGTTACATAAATGAAGCTGGTGATAGGAAGGTTGAGAACATGGTCCTGAGAGATGAATCTTTCAAAGCATCTGAGAGCGCATCTTCTAACAGTACAGGGAATAATAACTCCAGACTCCTTGAATCCTGGTTTATTCATCTATCCTGCCACATCAGGGACATAAGCTGCCTTTTTTTTTTTCACTTATGAACACAAAAGACAACCTGAGAGCAGCCCTGCAGAGGAGGGCTTGGGGGTGCTGGTGGGTGAAAAGCTGGGCATGAGCCAGCAACGTGAGCTCGCAGCCCAGAAGCCACCCGTGCCCTGGGCTCATCCCCAGCAGCGTGGGCTGAGGGAGGGGATCCTGCCCCTCTGCTGCGCTCTGCTCTGGGGAGACCCCCCTGCAGGGCTGGGTCCAGCTCTGGGCTCCTCAGCCCAGCAGAGACACGGAGCTGCTGGAGCGGGGCCAGAGGAGCCCCAGGAGTGATGGGAGGGTGGAACCCTCTGCTGGGAGGAGAGGGGAGAGAGTTGGGAGTGTTCAGCCTGGAGCAGAGAAGGCTGCGGGGAGACCTTAGTGCGGCCTTTCAGTGCTGAAAGGGGCTCCAGGAAAGCTGGGGAGGGGCTTTTGAGCAGGGGCTGTTGGGACAGGACAAGGGGTGATGGGTTCCACTGGGAGAGGGAGATTCAGACCAGAGAGAAGGGAGAGATTGTTGGTGTTGAGGGTGGTGAGACCCTGGCCCAGGCTGCCCTGAGATGTGGGAGAAGCCCCATCCCTGGCACCATCCCAGGTCAGGCTGGCCCTTGGGGCTCTGAGCACCCTGCTCTGGGTGCAGATGTCCCTGCTCCCTGCAGGGGGTTGGTCTGGGTGGGCTCTGAAGGTCCCTCCCAACCGACACCCTTCGGTGGTGCTGTGATGGCAGTCTGGCTCACATGATGGCGAACAGGCATGCCAGAATTGCAGTCAGCTGAGGCAAGCAGGGGTCCCTGAGCTTCCAGACTCCACATCCTCCCCATTTAGTTTTGTAGCTGTGCACTCAAATTCTAAACCTCAGTGAGTCCCTGGATGGCAAAACTGATGGGGCTGGGGAGTGCTCTGGGAAAGGCACCAGCGTGTGTCTCCTCCCCTGCAGTGCTCTTCCCTAGGCACAGGGGTGTGATTACTGCCAGAATCGGGGTGGTGGTTATGTGGAGCTCTAGTCAGCCTCTTTTTTATTTTCTGTTGATGAAACTAGACTATTTTACTTCAGTGACCCATTGAATGAAGAGTAACAACAGAGAAACTCATGGTGCTGGTCAGTGGGGTGAGGGAGATGGTGCTCAGTCTTCAGTGTGGAAGGCAAAAGATCCTGCAAAGACAGATGGATGTGCTCGTCGTAGTGGAACATCTCCATTGCTGCCTGCAGAGCAGAGCAAAGCTCGTGTGAAAATCTGCCCTGCTGGGACTAGTATAGGAAACCATTCACATAAACGCCACAGGTATTTGGCTGCAAAGACCTTAGTTCTAACCTCTGCGTTTTGTACCATCTTTTCTGTCTGCAGTATCTTACAGGTCTCTTAGGTGTGTATTTACTCCCACAAATAATTGCATATGCGAAAGAGGGGAAATCTCATTGTGTTTTAGCTATTGTATTAATGTAGAACAAACGGGTATAGCACAGAAACCTCCCAGCGCTGTCTCTGATCATTACGGGGCGGAGGGGCTGTTCAATTTGTGTAGTTTTTGACAATAGCATGTCAGTCCGGACCAACCTTCTATGCAAACGCATTTTGCATGAGCCCAGAGGTGGACCTGGCGTATTTGTCTCCAGGAGCCACGTGAAGTACAAAGGAAGGTTTCCTATGCCTGCAAAGTTCTGTCACTCCAGTCGTCCTCCCGGTAAATCTGTTCCATGAATGTCTCCATCACGCAGTACATGACTGAGTGGCTCGGAGGAGGGCGGTGTAAATGTCAGGATGCTTTTTGATGGTTTAGGAGAGGAGAAGGAGATCTCTTACTGCTGCTGCAGGACAGTGGGTCCAGTGTATTGGCTGTTAATTGAAAAGATGTCAAATGATAAAGCTAGAAGTGTTCTTTTACTCTGAAAGAACAATATTGTGTTGGGTTTGATCCAGCTCTGAAATTAATTAGAGTCTCTTTTTTCCTTTATTTGGTTTGTTCCAAACCAGACAATCACATCATCAGTTCAACAGGGGCTTATCGAGGCACAAGGTGAGCTCCAAGACATGAAGAGATAAATACTACCTTGTAGTAGATCTTGGGGCCAGACTCTGTTCAGTGGTGCCCAGCGACAGGACAAGGGGCCACGGGCACACGCTGGAAGCCAGGAAGTTCCATCTGAACAGGAGGAAACGCCTCTTTGCTGTGAGGTGAGGGAGCCCTGGCTCAGGCTGCCCAGAGAGGTGGTGGAGTCTCTTGCTCTGGAGAGATCCCAAACCTGCCTGGGCACCAGGGGGCTGGACTGGATGATCCCCAGAGGTCCCTGCCACCCCACCAGGCTGGGATTCTGGGATCTCATTCATAGGGAAGGCAGCAATACTGTTTCTTGTTCTACAGGGTGAGGTAACAAGCGACTGGGGGTTTTCTTACCTGTTTTGCATCTTAGCATCGTTTCCCAGAAACAGCTGCCCAGCAATTCTGAAACCGTAGACTGAAGCTGGTGGTTAACCTATCTCACAGCCGCTTTGCTGCTTTTTTTTTTTTTTGCTGCCTTTCAGCAGCAGCGTGGAACATTCAGCTGCTAAATATGAGTGACTGCTCATCCTGTAAACAGGCACCTTCCCTTTTTACATACCTACCATTTCTCTTTCTCTGTTCTTCAGTCCAGGTGGGGCATGGCAAGGTTTTCCACTGCGCCTGCATTTATTTTTGTCTGGGCTTTTGCTTTGCTGGGCACCCCGCAGGACCCGAGGAACCTGGTGGAGACGCGGTTTGCTGTCAAAGGTAAAAGTGAAATGGAGAGGGATCGGATGGGCTTTTCAGAGAGCCGTCCTCACAGATACTGCTCCGTGACCACAGGAGATGAGGCTGCAGGGAGAATTCCATCTGGTGTCTCTGCCTTGTGGGCAGCTACAGCCAGTTTCTGTGGGTGACTTGCTCACACGCAGCAAAATGAACTTTTACCCTTCTTGGAACAGCTGCTAGCGTCCACAGAGTTAAAACCCATTCCTTAGACTTGTCTTGGCAAAGTGGCTCACAACTCAAACACATCCTCCCCTGGAATGAATTATATTAGCGGCACCGATGCAGTTAAATGAACCAGGATCTGCTCTGTGGTGGTCATGGGATTTTGACTGGCAGTAGATTCCACAAAAGCCTTTTCTCAGTATTTTTGCTGCACACAGCACCAGCCCCACCACCACACACACCCCCACACACCGCCCATGCTGTCTGTGTTGTCCCACCCCAAAAAAGCTTACTGAAAAGCCAGTTCCAGTTCCAGAGCAGCATGTGCGTGCAGGGTGCACTGGTCGATGATGAGTGGTGGTCAGCTCGGTAAGGAAACGAGTGGAAATCCGGCACTGTGAAGAGTCTCGTGTTCCCGGGTCTAGACTACGCAGGCTGTGTTGGAAAGCTCTGATTTCCACCCTCCAGAGTCTGTCTGGCAGATGGATGCCGTTTTCCAGGCAAAGGCTGAGTAACTCTCCTGTGTTTAGGAAGGTGCTCTGCAGACCCAGGGGTTTCTCAGTTCCCTGGTCAGATTGAAGCAGTCTCCTGAGGCCCATAGCTGGTGCATTTCGGTCTGAAAAGGAATAATTGGGGATCCCAGCACCCCAGAATGGGCAAGAATCTGGCAAGATGTGTGCACCATGTGACAAGGATTAGCCGTTTGCTCTATAAGGTCTTGTGCCACAGTGGTCTGTGGTGTGCAAGAGGAGGTTAAACTGGAAAGTAGGATGTTGTGCCACATCTGGTGCTGAAGAAGATGCTTTGCGATTCCAAGGTGAAGATGGCCATGCTTGGTGTGAAGCTGGTGACAGCAAGTACCAGCTGACTTCTGAGTCAGGTAAGGACAGTTACATGCTGTGTATTGGTGTTGTACGTGCTTTACTGGTTTCGCTCTCCACGTTGGGCAGCACATTTTTGCTTTGATAAAAGGCCCACCATTGACTCAGGTTACACTGAAGCTGTAAGATCTCAGGGATCTCAGGAAGTTTAAATTTCCAGCACTTTGAAGAAGTTGCCAGCAGTGTTAAGTTATAGTAGTCTGGGTGCTTTGGGTGAGTCTGGAAGCATTGGGATGTGTCCGCGGGCAGCCAGGGATGGGAAAGTGTCTTAGGAACTTCAGTGCTGTTGTGGTGTTCATAGTGTGGACTCCGTTTTTTCCTGAAGATAATTACACATTGAGTTTTTAGAAGTCTTTTTTAATTACAATAAATGCTGTCGAAACCACATCATGAAGAAAGCAACAGTATTAAAATGTGAAAATTCTGGTACTGCAAACAACATGAAAGGGACACCAACTCACTGTGCGTGCCGTACAACTTTCAGAGCTAGGTCGGACTTTTGGAGGGGGGGGTGCTCAGCAGCTGGGGAGAAGCAGCAATAGTTTACGGGTTGTGGTTGTAAAATTGTGCATTACAGAAGAGAGAAAATCGGAAGCATATTCCGTAGGCTGTGCCAGAGCCGCTCATTGCTGAAGTATCGGCTGGTCCTGCACACAACCGGTTCGCTTGGGGAGGGCTGAGCCAGAACCTGGATGCCCAGAGAGAGCGAGCATGGGCCACATGCGAGGAAACCCCTTCTGATAATCGAGCCCCAAGTTGCTCCCTTAACCAGTGTCGAGAAGCACCAAATTCTTGCAGCTGGGTGACAGAAGGTCTCCTCGCAGTCCTGTTAGGTGACAGTGTGAGATTGGGTGGATTTAATCAGCTGTAACAGGCATGTCTGCCCAGGTTTGTCCGTGACACAGGGCTGTGTCCGTGTCCGCTCTGTGCTTCGGTGGGAAGGGCACTCGCCGTATTGCTCTTACTCATGAGCACAAAGCGGAAGGGGCAGAGGATGGTGCTCTCCTGCGAGCACGTGAGGCAGGGGCACCTCTGTCTGCGGAAGCCATCAGTCTGTGTGGTCTCTGTTCGTGGAGCAGTTGCTCAGAAGGGAGGGAGGACACACCTGCCATCATCCTACCGTCACTGCACGAAGTGAGACAGTGGAGAGCAGCTTCCTCAGTTACACTGCTCTGAATGCTCCCTGGAGCAGCTTCATCCTGTGCTCTGAATGTGTATCCCCGTGCCTGTGGAGAAGGAGATCCCTGTAAACGTCTACGGACCACGGGTATTCTGAGCGTGGCCCGATTCTGGAGTCGCTGATTTTGTGGTGTAGTGTTTTTCAAGTGATTTCGGGAGAGGGGGGGAGGGTTGAATGGCTTTTGCTTAAAAAGGTTATTCCATTCAAAAAAAAGAAGTGTAGTCTTGCTCCCACTTGGGTTATCCAAGGAGTTGCTTCAATGGCAAGTATTTCTGCTGTAAGCTAATAAATGGGATCGTTATGGGATATGAACAAATAAATGACGGGTGGGGATTCGGGAGAGGGGAGCAGTGGGTTTTGCTGTGCTAGTGGTCGTGTACTCGTGTGTGGCTCTGGAGCTGAGGGGCTATGGAGACCTAGTAACACACGGCTGTGGAGGAATTCCCAAGTTCTTGCCTGTGCAAGATTCACGGGGCACAGGCAGGAGTCAGGTTGCTTTGATAACCGCAGCCTTTCTCCTCCTCCTCCTCCTCCTCCTGTCCTGCCGTTCTCCCGCTGTCGCACTGCCGCTAGAGCCCCTGCAGTAGCTGTCAACTGTATAAGGGACAAGGAGAAGGGAGGAGCCCTGGTGGAGCGACTGTGCCCCTCGTTAGAGCTTCAGGCAGTGAAAGGAGGGAGCGTGCTGGAGCTGGTGGGGACGCATGACCCGGGTCCCCAGATACGCGTTTTAGCAGAACGTCAGGGAGCATGTTGCAAGGCAAGAAACCACAAGGTGACCGTGGTGTTTCCTGCAGCGTGGTGATCATCTGCGAGTGCTGGAGGCTCCTGGGGGGTTTAAAGGACCCGGGTCCCCAGATACGCGTTTTAGCAGAACGTCAGGGAGCATGTTGCAAGGCAAGAAACCACAAGGTGACCGTGGTGTTTCCTGCAGCGTGGTGATCATCTGCGAGTGCTGGAGGCTCGTGGGGTTTTTAAAGCAGCAAGAACCGGGGATATGAAAGAAAGGTCAATGAATAATAGACGCAGAGAGAAATGGCGTGGGGAGAGCTGAGCAAAGTTAAATGGAAAAAACCAAAAAGAGATCCTGAGGACAGACGCTTGCTGAAAACAGTGTGTGTTTGCCCTGTGGAGAAGTTTTCCCCATTGTTCCAGCCACTGCAAAGAGTCACCTCAGCCCGTGGTGCCCTGGGGGCAGGTGAGTGAGTCTGTCCCCAGGCAAGTGGTAAATCTGAGCGCGGTCTCTTAAGAAGGTGTAGTGGGAACGGGGAGCCAAAGGGTAGGCGCCAGTTAATGCGGTTGCAGGTTAGTTAGACACACAAAAGCCCTCAGAGGAACATGGCAATTCCTGAAGGATTTTCCTGCCACCTCCTGTCCTGTCCTGTCCTGTCAAGGTACTTAGTAGCTCTTGTGGTTTTCAAGCTCATCCTTTTCCCTGTCAGTGATCACCTTTCCCCTCTTTCAGAATCCTACTTTAAAGGAAGTCTCTTGTGTAGCCTTATTTGCACGTTCAGCTGAAGGGAGAAGTACTGTCTTCAGCAGCACAGCACATTGAACCACGCGCTTCCTTACAAAGCACCATTTGATGTGCAAGCAGGTACACAAAGTCACATCACGGTGTGCCTGAACTCTGTGACTGCGGTGTGGTGCAGGGAGATCCAACCTGTCTTCTGGTGGAGCACCAGTTTTAATCACCTCCTTAAATATAATGGCGCCATCTCCAGTGTCTCTTGCAGCTGGTCCCAGGATCTGTTTGATTCCTGTGCCCAGGGGCCGCCTTCCAGGAACCAAAACTGCTCCTTGGGTTCCTCCAGAACAGCCTCTGATCTTGTGCCGTCACCATTCCCCATCTGCCTTTTCTTGTTTGGCCATTGCTGTCCTTTGCTACTGTTCCTCAGATAGGGGCCACATCTGGGGATGATGATGGACTTTTAAAAGTCTTTCTAAGTATAAAAAAGAGACGAGAAGAAGATGGTCCCTTGCTGAGCTAAGAGCTGGAGCCCTCTCTGGGAAGGGAAAGGCTTTCTGTGCAGGGACTGATGAAACTGTGATGCTCCCCTAGGCAAAACTTGGTTCATTTAACAATAAATAACTCACAGCAATCATCTGAACAAGTATTTTAAAATGAAAATTTGCTGATGAGACAAACCTAGAAACAAAGATGATGACAAACGCCTCCAAAACAAGCCACATTCTTGCTATGCTGCCAAGTAGGGAAGAAAATGGCATTCTAGCCCCCAAACAGTGGAGAAGATGCAATAAACATCTTCAGATCATGCAGGAGCGCGCAGAAACAGAAGAGTGCTCCATCCCCTTTGGGCCACCCCCTTGTCTTTGCTTTTATTTTCCCTCTGCTTTGTCTCAGTTCATCCCCCCATCGCTGCTTGGGGTTTGCTCCCCAAACTTCCCTCCTCGTCGCTTACCCTCTCCCGGCCTGTGAGTTGTCGGGTGCTGCTCCTGCGCTTGCTGACAAGTGAGCGTCCTCACGGGGCTCCTTCCACCAGGCAGTGACTGCTCCGCAGGTCCACCGATTCCAGTCATAAAGAGCTTTGTCCTTGTGCGTGAGGTCTCAGAGCAACAGCTTGGTGACAGCACCCGGCGCTGCTCCTGGCCTCGTGCAGACACCACTCCTTAGCCACGCTGTGGAAGGGGGACTCTTCCAGCTGAGAAATAACTTTTTCCTCTTTTAACCTGGGTTATTTCACGCCTGATGCTGCCACCGAGTATTTGTCCATTTACTCCTACTCTCCCAGTGACACTAGGTAGGAGAGAGGAGCATATGGCTGGGCTCTGCAGGGGTTAATATTTTATGGGCCGTAGTCAGCTGAGCTTTTGTGGGTCACAGTGCCTCCCCCTGAAGTTTAACTTTCCAGCAGGGAGCTAATAACCACCTGACAGCCAGAGCGATGCAAAAGGCAGTAGTGCAGATAAAGCCTGCGCCACTGAGCCCCCCTGCTTTGCAGCCCCACGTGGGCTGAAGTGAGGGCAGAATGGTTTGGGGTTGTGTTTCAGGGCTCTTTTCCCTACTACCCTGAAGAGGCTGTGGAGATGTTAAACTCCCGCTGTGATGGGCAGGGGCTGTAACGTCAGCTGCTGCAACTACCTGCATCTTCCTGAGGTCTGAGTCTCCGGAGGCTCGATGCCAGTTCCCTTCCCACATCCTTTGTGTCTACACCCACGAAGTAACTGCTCGCAAAGGGGTTCAGGCTTGCCAATGAGTTCGCCCGGGAAGGTAGAGCTGCTTGGCAGTGCCTGGCCGAGGGAAAAGCCTTGACAGCACCTTGACTTGAGTACCTGTGGCAAAAAGCAAGATGAAGCTGGCTTCTAACTGGTGCTAACCAGTGCTTACTGGTACTCCCCATCTCAGTACGGTGATACTTGCACCCGTAATTACAGCAACTGAGGAATTTCCATGAGATGCCTGTACGTCGTTCATTATTCCGCAGTGTCATCCTTGAAAATGAGTAGCTGCTGGGTTTGGGGGTTTGTGTTTGGACAGCAGATTTATTTTTTCAAATTTATGGGTTTACCCTACTCCGATCTAGTGAGAGCCAACACTGTGTTGTTTGGCTATTAATCACAGCCATCCTGCCGTGCAGATGGTGACGGGCTCTTTAAGCTCAGTCTCTTCTCGTGTTTTGCTCCCCGATGTCTGTGAACACATATCGCAGGATGCCGTTTCCGCAGGGTGAAGCTGAACATAACTGGCTGCAGTGCAGGGCTCGCGGTGGGGGCTGCAGGGACCGTCAGTGAAGAGGAAGCAGGGAGGGCGTGAGAGACAGTGAGATGGCAGGGAGAGGGTGTGTGTCACCCTGCTCTCCACCCGCAGCATTCCCTGGGCTCCTGCAGATTCACAGGCCTGCTGGGTGACATTTACCCAACACCATTTATCATCCCCATGCACCTCCACTTGTGTCCCTGAATTGTTTCCAGCTTGGTCACTCATTAAACCTGCACTGGATGCAGCCGGCCATGTCCTTACTGGGTACAGAGAGCGGCCCCAGGGGCAGAGTTGGTGGCCATCCTCGCCCGGTCCCGCGCCAGCACCTCTGCCCCGCTGCTAGTGAGGGCTGTAGAGCACCGCTACAGGAAGTTCAGACAAGATCTCTACAGGCCGCTTTGATCACGAACAATCCGTATTCCCCCCGGAGCTCCCTGCCAGCAGCGTGCCTAATAATGTCTGTCATGGACCCATTTGTCCCGGGTTAAGAGACACATTGGCGTGACGCTGGTTACGGCAGCGTGAAAGGGGTCACAGTGACAGCAGACCGGACCAGGAGAGGAATCAGTTGTTCTGATGAGCCCTGCGGTTCAGGTTTTATTCGTGAGGGTTTTCGGAAGTAGGGGGAAATGGAGACATTTCCCATACTTACATTTGCAGTGTGAAACCATATCCTGGCTGCTCAGAAGTGCAGAGGCAAAATGCCCGCTGACCTCTCTTTAGACCTGTTTTTCCGTTGTCAAATACAATCTTTTTCCTCCCTGGTTTATAGAGCTGGGTTCGGGGTTTTGGGGTTGTTTGGGTTTTTTCTTTCATATTATTCATTGCACCTTTAAACTCCCCAGCCCAGCAAGGGGGATGCTGAGCTGCGAGGGTGAGTGTTCTCAGTCAATAGAATTACAAACCTGCACAGGGTTAAACGTACACTGCGAGCATCTGTGGAGGGTCAGAG
>NW_010420465.1:0-436 GCF_000710305.1 Buceros rhinoceros silvestris | reverse complement strand
ACCTTACTCTGCTAGCATCTGTGGGGGGTCAGAGGACCCGTGCTGCCTCTGAGCAAGCCTTAGGAGAAGCCCAAACCTCTCCCTGGGCTTTTCCATCCCTCAGACAGCTTTGGACTCAAGTCCATGTGTACTTGTGTCCTTGTAAGCCGGGTGTGGGGGGAGCAAAGACAGTGTACTGAGTCCCCCTGGCTGCTCCTGCCGCCTTCCCTGCCCCAGGGAGTGAGGCAAGGGTCTGCTCGGGGATGGCCAGAGCCAGGGGAGGAGGGAAGTGTGGTTTAAATAAACCCAGAAAACTCCAGATAGCTCCCCCTCTTCATTCCCAAATTTCTGTTCTGATGGGGTAAGCTGTGAACACTCCTTTTTTTAAAAAATAAGATGAAAAACCACCTTTTCTCATTGGTGAGTTCCACTTGTTTCCCCCACACACACACCCCCC
>NW_010420464.1:14427-22082 GCF_000710305.1 Buceros rhinoceros silvestris | reverse complement strand
ACTGCTTTAATGAGAATAATAACAATAAAAATGAAAAGACAACTCCTCTGATGGCAACTACATCACTATCACCTCTGATGCTGTGGGCAGACACTGGGGAAAAGCCCAGGCTGGACTCAGCAGCAGACAGGAACCAGATTCAAGAGCTGGATTCCAGAACTGCATTCAGGGATGCACAGCCTGGGATCGAAGGTAGAACAGACAGAATCCTCCTCAAGCAGCAGCCATTGAAGAAGTGAGGAAGAGGAAGCAAGACCCTCAGATTTTACTGAATATGACGCATGTGGGATAGAACACCTAGTTGGTCAGTGTAGGGTCACCTGTCCTGTCTGCTCCTCCCCCGCAGGTGCAGCCTCTCACTTACTGCACCCCCAAGGTGGCACACAGGATTTAGCAGTGACCTTGGTCTGCACAGGTGAAAGTGCAAACGTGATCCTTTCTGCACCCCAGTCCCTGGTAGTGACTGTAAACACAAAGTGTTATCACTTCTCAAAGCAGACACTGTCTGTGAAAATCAGCCATTAACTTCAGACAGTGCCGTCACTTAGCAGAGACTGAGCTGGAAAGTGAAATCACTGAACAGAATGAGCTCTGTTCTAACTCAGACCAGGACACCCTTACAGTGAAGGCAGTGTTTCTCTGTGTTCAGACGCAGCTTTCTGTGTTTCAGTTTGTTCCCACTGCCTCTTGTCCCGCCATTTAGCAGCACAGAAAAGAGCCTAGCTCCATCCTTTTAGTAGCCTTCCTTTTGGTATTTACATACATTGATAAGATTCTCCCTGAGCCTTCTCTTCTCCAGGATGAACAGTCCCAGGTGTCTCAGCTTTTCCTCTTGGGCAAGATGGCTCTAGTTCCATAATCACGTCTGTGACCCTTCATTGGATCCTCTCCAGTGTGTCCATGTCTCTCTTGCAGTGAGGAGCCCAGAACTGGACACAGCACTCCAGGTGTGGCCTCACCAGGGCTAAATACAGTGGAAGGATCAACTTCCTCAGGGCTGCTGGCAATGCTTTGCTTAATGCAGCTCAAGATACCATTCACCTTCTTTGCTGCAAGAGGACATTTCTGGCTTGTGTAAATGCCTTCTTGCTAGCTGCATTTTTTTCTTTTTTTTTTTTTTTCCCCTGCCTACACAGCTGGAAGAAAACCTGTACATTTTCCTACTTCTGACGTAAGGTAAAGATATCTAAAGAAGAAATGTAAGAAACCATAGCTGAAATATAATGGTGCTTAAACCCTTAATCAGACACAACAGAAATCAATGATAAAATGTTGAAGAGGTTTATTTCACTTTCTTTTACCCAAATAGTATATATATTATTACAAATACAATTATAAGAAGCCAATGCAGAATACATTCAAATGCAAAACTTCCATGTGGTTTTAAAACAAAACTAGAGATGACATAACCAGACCTCAAAAATATTCTGAGAAATTGTTTCAGAGAAGCATCTGATTTTGTAGCTGTGCTCTTGAAAAGGTAGAGATTTAATGTTAATGGAGCTAATACAATATTTTCCAGAAAATTAAATGAGGGAACAAGAAAATAAGAGAAAATTTCACTAACCTAATAACAAGGTGAACAGTAGCCATCTTCCAAATCATCCTGTGCCAATGACATCTCAGTGCTGAACTTCAGAGAATAATTCAGACGTAGCTTGTCAGGATTGTCTTGGATGTAAACGAGATGATTTATTGCAACAATGCTTCTGCAGGTAATACGTACAACCCCAGAAAACAGTACTTCAGTGATCATGGGTTTGGTCCTCCTGCTGTCTACTTTGGTTTTGACAGAGGTTAGTTGCAAGCATGTTTGCTGCTCAAGCAATTTATTAGTTAAGTGTCAAATACTGCACATACTTGAAATTATATATTTCCTTCTTTGCTGACTTAATAATTAGAGCTCTAAATTGGTAACTGTCTACAGGTTGAGGGATAAATTGCAAATTAAGAATTATATCTGTCAGTATTCATTGGCATGAATAAGTAAATTTGGGCTTTTTTTGGCAGGACTCAGCTTTCGTTTTCAAGAAAACCTGAGATGTGTATTAGTTTAGAAGATTTCTTGTCTTCCTTTTTGTGCTTATAGTGGTAGGTTCAAACTCATTGTTGCTTCTTGATTGCAATAGTTAGAGTCTAAGTCACCAAAGGAGAAAGGTTTTGATGCCACAGTCAAAAATTAATAACTTTTACTCTTGTCATACGTCTGTGCTCTGGCAAAGCATGGAGGCTAGGTAAGCTCTACTACAGGGCCCCAGGGTATTAGATACTGTTTACACATGCCTCAAAAAAAATTCACTGATTAAGAGCTCAGTCCAGTTTTGACAAAGTGTAATTGTGCATTTTATTGCTCTCTCTTCATCCATCTATTATTATTCATTGGTATTCAAGTTAAAAATCCTGTGAACTTGCTACTTCTTAAATTTCAAACTGTACGTGGTCTTACATGAAAAGGAATTCATGCTCTTTTGGTCCCTAAGAAAGTTGATTCAAATACTGATACAAGTAAGGTATGGCATCCCAGCATGAATTTCAGAAGAAATTCTGGTAATTCCATACTAATTCAATAATAATACTAATTCGACATAACAAGTACTATTGCTGTCACGTTATGTTCTGAGGTAGACAGATAGATAGTTATAGACAGCGTTAACTTGTGTCATTACAGTAAATACACTTCATCAAATGTGGCATGAAGGAGAGAGATTATCTTCTGTTGTTGCTCTTCTGACAATTTGCATCCAAAAAACATTTTGTTTATGGAAATTTCTGGTTAAATATCTTGAAAAAAAATAGCTCTAATTTTAAAATAGAATCTTCAGACTTTTTGTGTAAGACACAGATGAAAAAGAAAAAAAAAATCTTTGCTCCTGCAGGTCATATGCTGCTCAGCAATCTATTTTGATAGGTATAAAAGGAGATTTTGTAGAACAAACTCCCTAACGAATGTGGGCCAGAGACCCTTCCAGCCTTGTATGTTGCTTCCTTTTAAACTAGCTAGTTTGTATTCCTTGTTCTCAGATGTGACAGTATCTCTGAAAAAGGTAGATGAACTCTCAGGTTACTGAAACCCAAGTCATTATATTATCACTTCCATAATACTGCTAGCCTATATTTATTGAAGCAAGTCCTTCTGGCCTTATGTCCAGCTCAGGAAATTATCTCTACTTAGGAAACTGGACAAGCCAATATTCAGAAAGGTGCCTAAAATATGACTAAGCATACTCTTGTACTCTTTCCTATGTTGGAATGTTTTTATGTTACCTAATAAAAAGATAATTAACAGAATATCATATAAAAACCTGTTGGAAATTTAGGCATCCATGCAGTGACCTCAGTGGTATATTTTAACGTGATGTTCAGTAGACGTTGCGCATTCATACTAGTAGACAAAGCAGGAAGAAGTACGGATGCCCAGAAGCTTGTTGACCAGTCCTTCTCCCTGTATAGTGACTAAATTTAAGGCATTTCAAGTGAGCAAGCATTTTATTATCAGGGCCATTGTGGCAACTTGTGTGATATTTGGCACTTGACCTCTGCCGTCAAGGTCCATTTAGACACTTATTCTAATATAGAAGATGCAAAATGGCCCTTTATTATGTAATGAACAGAATTATATAGTGTCCCACTAAGCCTCGCCCATCGTGGGTGGTTACTGCATTCCTGTAACGTAAGCACGTAAGCACGTAATCTTCCGAGCGCCTATACTGCCACCCAGCGTCCATAACAGTGTACTGCAACAGGCCATGATAAATACTGAGTGAATTGCATTTTTCTTCCCCTATACACCACTTTAATTAAAAATAGGTATTTGTGTAGTGTTGCAGTTCTTCAAAGTTTTGATAACTTTGAGCTGACTTTCATCTCTGTTCAAGTAAATTCATCATGGTAATAACATTTAATAGTCTTTCCAAGTTTTCATTTTCACCTATTTTATGAACAACTTTGTAACAATGTAAAAGGTTCTTCTATATCAAAATGATAATCAAATACCTCTTCTATTACTAATAAAATACATAGGATTTTTTCACCCTTAACTGAAGCTTCTGAGTATATGTGTGTATATATAACACATTTCCTGATGAGACTATCAGGAAAAAGGATAAGAGTTTGCAAATCCTTCTTCTATCTTGGTAATTTATTTTTTCAAAGAATATGAAATTTATGCAGCAAAGATGTAACGTGAGTTTAAGTGTATTTTCCTTTCTATTCACACAGTACTAAAATAACAATTATAAATTAAATATTTATTTAAGAGGAGTATAAATACATGCTTAATCACTGTTCCCATTAGGGATACTATTTTGAAGATGGGCTTTATGATTAAACATCTTGCTGAATTAGAGTCTTAAGCATCTGCTTAATTTAAGCAGTAAATTGATTGAAGACAATGGGACTTATCCTAATATTAAGTATCTTCCTGAACTAGTGTGAAACCAAGAGACCAATAATCCTAAGCCACCTTAAAACCTGGCAAGCTGGCTCTGAAACTAGTTCAGACAGTGAAATATGAATTACAGCTGCCCAGCCAGGTATGTTTATAAGCGCAAATTTCAAATGTTGCCTTTTTCTTCATTTAGCAGAGGAATCATACCGGAAAACAGCTCTAGAATAAATCCGTAAATGCAGGTAGCTACGTGTAATCTAAAAGAGCAAAAACACATTAAATTGATTTTATTCAATACATCTGTTCCATGCTTGCTTCTCCTGTGCTCTAGGATTTGTTAAGATCTGTTTACATGTTTCTTTCCCAAGTCTTCTTTTCTTCTGCCTTTCAACACTGTAACAAAATAATCAGGAGAAATTAATAAATGAACAAAGAATGCTATGTATGCTTCCTGCCACATGAAATGGTATGAATCTCTATAATGCCAGACCAAATTCTCTTCCCCGATATCCCCCACCCAAAGATCAAAAGGTTAGTGGCCTTATACAGATAGGCAGAGGCAATATGACCAAAATCACTCCATCCCAACACAGGTGGAGCTTCAGGAGGCCTACGTTCTACAGCCCTGTAAATATGGTGTGGCTACTGCTTGGGGCAAATATCAGACTGTGTCGGGTCCCAGGAGGTGGCTGGGCTGCCCTTGGCCTGCACGGGGCTGAGCTGGGTTTTCCAAGCACCCTGTGGCCAAGCACCCATTGACCAACCTGTCTGAATTCGAGTTCTGTGAGTGCTGCTGGAGAAGGAGCTGAGAGTCCCAGGCAGTAACTGATGGACAAGTGGCCCCTAGGATACATCAGGGGCTGCAGGTTTCAGCCCTTCCCTGGGATCAGGGGGAAGGGAGAAGGCCATAGCATGGATTTGTGTGCAAATAAATTCAAGTGGACCCTGGCACTGAAAAGGAAGGGACCCTGCCACTCACCAGAATTACACCCCTCCCAATGAGAGCTTAGGACACTGATGAGTGTTGGCGGCATCCCCCAATTCTCTGCTTGGGCAACACTGAAGCTGTTGATCATGAGATTCAGAACGGGCTTCAGGATCATGGGAGTGGCATAGAAAGGAAGGACTAGGATGGTCTTCTTAAATACAGGCATACATAAATATATGCATAACAATCTTAATCTTTGAGACTTCTGTATTAGAAAATTTGTACTAATAGAATGTCAAAACATTAACTAGACTGATAATAAATTCTCGACTGCACATACATGGTGTGCTCACTTTTACCCATAATGAGATTTTACTTGTAACATTCCCTCCCAGCAGGTGTTGGAAAGGCACATTGAATTTTTTGCAGTCATGTAGGAAAAGCACCTTATTCCCAATTCACAGCAGAAGTGGGGAGAAGCCCTGCAAACTCTGTTTAAAGAAGTTAAAACTGAGAAGGTTGAGCCATTGCTTGTTTTTGGATATTTTGGCATTTAGGCTTTTTTTTTATTTGGTAAAGAGGAGTGCGCTTCAGCTGAAAGCTGTCAGAAGCCTAACTACCACCTGGAATAACACTTTCCATAGATGTTTTGTTGAATATTTAGAGTTACTTGGAAGGTAAAATGTAATTACAAGATACACAGTATTGGCAGCTATTGATTTTGTTCTTCTGTTCTCAGAATGACATTGACTGCTGGAATATTATGGGGGTTTGGTTTTTTTTTTTTGTTTCATAGAGTTTTTTGGGGGGTTGTTTTTCTTAAAAAAAACCTAACTGTTTTAACAGGGTTGATATGGTGTTGTTAGTATTTGTAAAGTATCTGTGGATGTTCTTCAGAGACCACTCTCATTTAAATGATCTGGTTTGTAAGTTTTTAACAATTTTACACCTTCCTTTGCACCCCTCCTTTGCACCCCCAGCCCCCAAACCCCCTGGAAGTAGTGTCTGTTGGACACAGAGATAATTTTAACCTAGATTTTTAAAATAATTTACTCAATAGTTCATCCCCAGATAGAGATATTAGGAGCTATCTGTACAACAGTGCAGAAAGAGCTGTAGTCTTTTCTGGACTGTATGTTTATTTTTGCTCTTGTAATCTAGAGTATATGGAAATTCCTAAAACTTTTAAAAACATTCCCTTAGGATTTCTTTTATTCCATCAAGAGAAGTAGAAGTCCCTCATCATCTGAACTCAGTTGCTTTGAGAGAGATCACCTTCTTGCCTGAATGGAACATCTGGAAGGACAGCATGTCCTTTCTCTCAGGCTGAGGTCGAGAACTCTTAGCTTGCTCCCAACAAAAAACTTGAGTTTCAAGTGTGCACGTTCATGCATGAGTTCTCCCCCATTCCCCTAACAATTGATTGTTCCTGTGTTTTAGTTTTAATTAATTCCATATTTCCCATCAGGCAATTTTTTAAAAGTGTTTTTCTGTTTGAAGTTCTGTATCAGTATTAAGAGACAGGGGAAAAGAACATAAAACCATACAAAAAGCACAGAAAAATACGTTACATATTTGAGAAACAGTGAGGGAAGAACATCCTGGTAAAGCTTTTTTGTGTGTGGTGTGTTCCTATATAGGACTCTTAGTGTAAAAGAAATATTACCCAAACCACACAGTTCTGCAAAAGCTTCTTACGTAAGCTTGTTTTGGAATCTTATCATGGCCTAATACTTTACCTTGTCTTTTTAAATATGGTACTAAACTCTGCAGCTGGTTTATAGTATTTTTTTCATTTTTGCATAAAGGGTACAGATGGAAGGTGGGGCAAAAAAGTTGGTTTCAAGTTACAGAATTTGGGGTTTTTTTCTGTCACAATTGCATATTGCAAGAGGCTCAAGACTAACTCAATTTGGGAAAAATAAGAGCAACAATACCACCAATTTCTCAGGCCAGATGTAACATATTAATTAATTAGTTAGCAGTTGGTCTGCCTTTCTTCAAAAACTGAAAGTCAGACATGTTGATGTGCTTATTTCCCATCTTGTAGCCTGTTCTGCAGGAAAAAGAAAACAAAACTTCCCGAACTCAGTTTTTATTGTAGGCTTGCATTTTGATGTCTCACACTGCCCTTGTTTTCTTTGTGTCCCATGAAATCAAAACCTATTTCCCAATTATGACAGAAAGAGAGCAGCTGAGCTATTGCAGGCTTTTCCTCTTGTTGGATTTAGTAAACAACATACTTGATGATTGCAGCAGATGTCTCTGATTTGAGCCTTTTACCACTTTCCGTGCAGTAAAGGCTAGGGATGATCAAAACCTGGAGACGAGCCCACAGAT
>NW_010420464.1:0-14332 GCF_000710305.1 Buceros rhinoceros silvestris | reverse complement strand
CCACAGATAGCAGGAATTATGCATTAGCATGGCCAGCAGCCCTAGGAATTCAGCCATTGTTCCCTGCAGCTTAATTTTCTGATCAACCATGCTGATCGAATGTTTTTTTTTTTTTTTTTTTTAATATCATATTCTACCATCCTCCCTCCCGGCCCACCGCTCTCTCCTCTCTACAAATGTGTTCATTTTTATTTGAATGCATCTTTCCCTCAGTCGCCAGGCTACTGATGGGGACATGAACAGTGGGATTGAGTGCACCCTCAGCATGTTTGTGGATGACACCAAGCTGGGTGGTGTGCTTGATACTATAGAGGGACAGGATTCCAAGCAGAGGGGCATTAACAGGCTTGAGGAGTAGGGCTAATGTGAACCTCATGAGGTTCAACATGGTCAAGTACAAGGTTCAGAACGTGGGTTGGGACAAACCCTCTATCAAAACAGACTGGGAGTCAGATGGATTGAGAGCAGCCCTGTGGAAAAGGACTTGGGGGTTTTGGTGATTAAATAACTGGACATGAACCAGCAATACATGCTTGCAGCCCAGAAGGCCGACTATCCTAGTCTGCATCAAAAGAAGCATGGCTAGCAGGTTGAGGGATGTGATTCTCCCCCTCTCTCCTCTCTCCTGAGACCCGCTTCGAGTATTTGGTCCAGCTGTGGGACCTCCAGAGTAAGAAAGACATGAAACTGTTTGAGCGGGTCAAGACAAGGGCCATGAAGATGATCAGGGGGCTGGAGCACCTCCCATATGAAGACAGGCTGAGAGATTTGGGGTTGTTCAGCTTAGAGAAAAGAAGGCTTCAAGTCTTTCCGATACTTAAGGGGGACCTACAGGAAAGACAGGGAGGGACTCTTTAACAGGGGGTGTAGTGATAGGATGAGTGAAAGGATAGTAGTAGTGTAGTGATAGGATAGTGATAGATAAACTTTAAGACAGTAGATTTAGATTATATATTAGAAAGAAATACTTTACTGGGAGGGTAGTGAGTCACTGAAACAACTTGCTCAGAGATGTTGGGGATTCCCCCATCCTGGAAGCGTTCAAGGCCAAGTTGGATAAGGCTTTGAGCAATCTGGTCTAGTGGAATGTGTCCCTGCCCATTACAGCTGGTTGGAACTAAATCATCTTTAAGGTCCCTTCCAACCCAAACCATTCTATGATTCTTTGACCCTGGTTCCTCTCTCACTAACTTCACAGCATAAGTGCACACTCCTGCATGGCAAATCAACTGTGACAGAATGCCCTGTTGTGGACAACTGAATCAATTGTGCCTTATCATGCCTCAGGGTCAGTTTTGAGGTGGAGGGAAGGTTTGTGCCAGCCAGCTCAGTATCGAGTGTGTATATGGGACCACCTGGCTAAAGACGTTTCTGAGAACAGAGGTGAAATGCAGGGAGTTGTTAATTTGACTCAGTTTTGTCTTATGCTTTGACAGACCCTTACCTAGTCAAACATAAATTTGGAGAAGCTGCCAAAACAGCTTAGCCTGGAGTTGCCTGAACACTGGGCCATACTAAGAAGCAAAACTGACTGAAGCCTTGAAATCTCTTAACAAATAAAATGCCCCGAGTTCTATTCAACCACTGTTCTGTAACTTTGTGTACTAGACATCACAAAATTAGGAGAAGAACAGTATAGGCTAAACTTTGCCCATGGAATGATAAGGGCCAACACACCGCCAAAGATAAACATTCCTGATAGCATAATCCACTCAGGCACAGACCTGCTTACAGTCATGTACATCAGGCGATAAAAAACATAAGGTTTGGGTAGAAAATTGGGAGTGACCTCTCCAATGATACATCTTGCACGTATGGAGACCCTTCCATCTTGGCCAGGACACCGGCCAAGGTCGCTTTCCTGGAATTGAGAGCCCTTAACTGGGGGAGTAAGTAAATATTTAGCATGCTGTAAGTTTGTAACCGTGGGTGATTAACTAACATACATATCATATGTAGGGTGCTCTCAGATTGTTATAGTGTGTTCTTGCATTATTCCATTGTATCTGTGAAAACCTGCAATAGAGGCATATTAAGCCTGTAAGCAAAGTTCAAATGAATAGTTTGAACCTTGCAGTCTAGTCTCTTTTTGCCACAGTGTGGGCGTGCTCTTGGGCACCTGTTTCTTCTGCCACTGGTGTGGCAAGAGGAAGCACAGCTTGTACAAAATGCCTCATTGCCCCACGAGGGAGGTGGCAGTGGTGGGGAAGCAGTCACGGGGTGTTTGACCATGAATTGTATGGGGTGTATTTGCTTTTGGTTTGGCATTTTCTGAAAAAAAGACAAAAAAGAAAAAGAGGTGGAAGGTCACACTTGTTGATACTGAGATTTGCCACAACCTTGTTTCTGCTTCACCCTCCTTCCCCCTCTGTCCCAAATTCTCCACTGATTTGGAAGCTCTCCTGGTGTCAGTGGTCTCTGTTCTGAGTGACACCTGTGAACTGGTAGGGCAGGTAGTGCTTAAGCATTGTGGTGTTTGTTTTGTAGTGGTGGTGTTTTTGGATGTTTTTTTTTTTCTTTTTCCTTTGTAGATGTTGTGCTTGGTCTAAGCTTTGGTGAGGTTACTGTGCCAGTAGAATGGTGAGCTGAGTGTGGTGAACCCTCAAAGGTTGTAGCTGCTCAGTACTTGTGAGGCCTGGACTTTCGTTCAGATAGTGGTATTGGTGGAGGGGAGGAAACACGGGTAGATGGGAAAGGAGACAAGAAAGTGCAAATATGGCGGGGGGGAATATAGACAGTGAAAGAATGAAAGCAAGACATGCAAGGTCAACAAGCAGTCATGATAGGAACTGAGGTGGTAGGGTCAGATTTGCTGACTGGATTAATTTTTATTGCAAGGAATTTGTGGTGTGTGCTGAAAATGAGAAAGCATATGCTCAAAACCAGAATTTATATATAGTGTTTAGGGGTGAAAGAAGCCAGTTATTGGAGAAGAGACACCAGTTTACATTCTCTAAACCTTTTTTTGCTGTGCCACGGAAATGTAACTGCAATCTGTATCTGCTGCCTTCATTGATGTTTCAGTAGTAGCTGTTCGAGAAGAATGAAATTAGCGGCTTGGAAATTTTTTCCCCCACTGTTCTGCTTCAAACACAGAATGGTGAGCAGTTATAGACTCAGCATTTCCCAAAGCTAGTATCAGTTTCGCCCACTGCACCTGCCCCCTCCCCAACCCCCCCCCCAAAAAAGGCTTTTTTTTTTTTTAACATCCATCTGGTGAATTTTAGTCTTTCTTCCAAAGCAGGGAAACAGACTTTTGTTTTTATGACTGATGATCGAACTTGGGCTAAAGTTGACTCATGCTTCTGAATAGGCTGGTGTTTTTTGAGAGTGAAATGCTGTCCTCCCTGCAAATAAAAGTGGAGCCAGAGGGTATAGCAACTAACAGTAAGCTAACATAGCCCCAGAAGTGCATGGTGCTAGCGCGGGTGAGGATGCGCTTCATCTGACTGACTGACTGGAATGATTAAGGCTGCCATTGAATAATTATACAGAGTGATCTTCAGCAGAGACACCAACGGCTTTTTCCACCTAGTAGAACCTTCAGGAAATGTGACAATCTATATGTCCTAGTATCCACCATTTACAAATTAGTATGCAATGTAAGAACACTGAGTTTTGGTTAGGTAACTCCTGTATGTCAAGTAGCACAAAGAGTCAGCGGCAAGGTATTGGTTTTGTTGCGAACTCACACTGACTGCAGGCAGTTCACTGCTGATGTTCTGCTGGGCACGTCAAACTGAGATAGATGGAAAATGAAACTCGATTATGTAAAGTGCTAAGTACTGTTTTGCAGTAAGCATTTTTTGCAGCTCTCCATTTGTTTATTAATAATGACATTTGACTGGATGAAATTAAAAATCATGTTTCAGGTTATTGTTCTTAAGAGTATAATAGCTGTTCCCCACGCTGGTGTGTCTCTAGAGGAATGATAAATATACCACGGAAAGCTCACATGGGGCACAGTTTTATATTTACAATACTGAATAAAGGTATGTCTGCTTATTGGAAACTTGCTTCCAATTTGGAACATTCTGGATTCTCTGTATGATCTGAGAAATGTATTCTTTGTTTTTCTGATCATCAGGCTTTTGAAGCCTCAGATTTCCCAGCTAGTAGTTGTCAGTTGCCTTGAAGGATTTAGAGAGACATCATTTGCGTGACGTTCATAAACTTCTGTGGCTCTTTGGAGCGTATATATTGGGTAAAAATAATCTAACTGTAGTACTTCTTCAAGGAACAAGGATAATGGAAACATACCCTTTTCTTCTTCATGAATATCTTAATTTGTTTTTGTCCTCTTCCAGTTTATGTGCTCCTTGTTGACTTGTTAGTATTACGAAGATCACTTTCAAACAGACAAGCGAGGGATATAAGAGGCAAAGGGGAAATGACATTAGTTGCAAAAATAGAGAATTGAATTGTAGCTCCTTTAAGGGAATATTATATTTAAGGTTGTTAGAAATAGGATCATATGTCTATTACTAAGAATGATTAAAATGGGCCAGTACAATATCCCAGTGTTTGCTACCCAAACTCTTTCCTACTCCTTTTTCCTTCTTCCTATTTTTCCTATTTTTTTTTCTGGTTTAGGATTCATGTTTCCTAGGTAAATAACATACACTTAATGAAATCTATAATGGAATTTTGGAGAATTCTATCTTTCAATTTCTTAAATTTTGTGTTGCCTTTTTTCCCTGTATGTATACTGGGTAACCATGGTGTTTGCACTGCATGTCTTAATTCAGTGATCTTTCTAAAGCTTGTTCTCGGTAGAACTTGTATTCATAAGAAAGCTTCTGCTTTCTTAGCCTGCCTTAAGATTTATGTGATGTAAGGCCTAACAGCATATTGGAATGGGAATGACCGGTGATGCTGAATATGCTTTTTAACTGGAGAGAAACTTGTACTAAACATGGCTAGATGTCAGAGGGATTAGATGAAAAAGCTGCCTGGTCTAGCATGCAACTATAGCATACTTTATTTTATGTGGCCCCTATATTATTGCTATTTTTACCCCTCTGGCATTAGCTACTTTGCATGGAGCTTTTTCTTTTTCTAGGTAAAAAGGGAGGTGTTCCTAAGTAAGCTGTGGTTTGAGGTGGCAGTATTTTTTTTTTGCTCATATTATTAGATTGCTGAGGTTAAATGCAGAGCTAATTAGTGCTGCGAGGTTTCCCAAGCCCTTCTTTACTGAAAGGACAGGTAATGCCAGCTGTTAGGTGTTAAGTGGACAGAACATTGTGTGTCATCTAGAACGCTTCCCTCTTGAATAAATCTGAGCCTGTCCAGAGATGGTGTAGGCTGATCTCATTCATTAATTACTATAGTTGGGAAAATAATGAGGAACGTCGTTGCAAAGCATGGTATCATTGGCAATAAAGAATATCAACTCATTGCTTCCCTCATTGGTCTCTGTGTTGTCGAAAATAAAGGGGAAGCAAAATATGAGTTCGACAGACTCTTTGGAATGGTAGTGAGGAGAAAAAGGGGAGGTTATAAATAGCAACTCACAGGGCTGCTTAGGTGAAGGAACACTGCAGGTATTTGCTTTTCTTTGCTGTGCTCGTGAACAACACATATGTGCAAATGCTATCTTGTCTCACATGGGTGGTGGTTGAAAATTGTGTCCATAGACACAGGCTATGGACTGACTGCTGTTGTCTCAGCTATCCCTTCTGTGGTTTGCGAGGTTTGATGTAGTTATCACTAACATGTGAGGTTATTTCTCAGAAAACAAAGTCATTAATATTTTAAAGTATCCAAAGAACTGAAAGATTCCTTCCTTTTTTTTTTTTTGTTGTTGTGAATGGACAGTTACCATGTTTTCGGATATACTGCTTATGTGAAGTATTTCATGGAGACACTTAGAGACACTGACATCTGAGAGGATGTGTGGGGTTTTTGAAGATGGTATTTAAGGATAACATTATTCAGAGAGATTAGCAAATTTATTCTCCAAACCTTGTTTTAATGAAATCCCTTTGCTCAATTTTTTTTTATCTGGAAGAGGAGACATCTATCTGTCTGTCTGTCTATCTATCTAATCTACCTACCTACCTATTACCTGTCTATCTGACTGTGTGTTCTGCTCATCAACTGTTCTTGAAACCACAGTCCAATCTTTAATGGCTTGAGGACACAAATTTTAAAGTTTGAGGACACAAAGTTACGAAAGAAGGAAAAGAAAACTGAGGATTTAACTGGTGGAAGGGCAATTACCAATTGGGTCCTGCCTAGGAGTAAAAGCCAACCAGATGATGAGGACATATGCTTTGACCAGCCAGTCAGCATACACAGAACTCGATGCTGTGGCTGCCTGCGATTGCCCAAACTTATCCCATCATGCAAGAAACTAGGGCTGATCTGGCAATACTGTGAGGGGCTGAGGGAAGCACTAGTTGTTATGAATCTAGAGGAAGAGTCTTGACTAATTTTGCCTTGTACAAATATCTTGGTTTATTGATGTTTGCTAGTGCAGAGATAGCTGAATCTGTTTTGTAGATAATTACTTTAATATCTCCTATGGCTTCTGTGATTCTATGATCATTTTTCCTGAAGAGGGGATGAGAGGAGGTCTAGAAACATAGTTTTCCTAATCTTGAACATTTCTGTCAGACCTCTAACAAAAAGCTTAATTTTCTTATTCCAACATCATGACTTCCATTGGTTATGGGTACAATTATGAATAAGTTTAAGAATGTATCGATTTAATAAATCCATGGCATGTAATTAAAAGATCTTCTTGAGCAGCAAGTGTAACAAAAATTGAAGTTGGGAAGATAATTATATGGAAATGAATCATTCAGGATATGTTATGAAGGATGAAGACATTTCTACAGCTTTCAAATGCAATGTTAGAAGCCCCAAAATGTTGAAAAATGCTGAAAATGTACAAATTTTAAGAGAAAATGAATGAGACCTTCCCTAACTCTAGCATGATTGAGAATGACAAAGTAGAAACAGAAGATAAAAGAGTAATGGTTGACATAAAAATGATGGATTGTTAAACTTTACTTGATATTAAAGCCTTTTTCTTCTGAAATGACAGGTTAACACCTTTTCCAATAAATGCATGTTTTATCAGAAGTTTTACAATTTTTTGTTTCAAAGCCAAAATAGAGGTGTCTAGAATTCTTTTGCTTTGTGTGGAAAAATTGCACTCTTTCAGATGTCTTCACAACTGTTTGCTGCAATGTGATGGTGTAGCATATACTAATACAGTGAAGACTTACCACAGTTGTGATGCCTCTCTTGTTTCCTCAAACCTTTGATTGTAAAATAGACTTACATTATGGAGAAAAAAACTATTTGTTGACAAGGAGCTTTGCGTGGAAGAGGAGCAGATTATAACAAAAATGAAAATCAAATAGACCTATCTGTAATACTTTAAGGGGAAATTGTGCGTGTTTGTGTATGTGTTCATAGCTCTGCCTGAAAGAATAAAAAATACAGTAGGGAGGGGTGAAGAGGTTGGCATATAAAAAGGAAAAAAACCACTAAGTTTCATGACTCCCTCACTTATCGTTTGATAGAAATACTTGAAGCAAAGAGTGAGTATTTTCAAAGGGAATTTGACTCCCATTGGAAGCGAATTTTTGTGAAGAGGTTTCTTATCTTCCTAGTGGAAGCATACCTGGTTTTAATCACTCTGGTAAGCACTTGGTTTCTTTCATAGGCTTTAGTTCAGTATACTTTGAGTCCAAACCTTTCTTCCTTATGTGAGTTTTGGCTGGGTGATGTGAGAGGAATTAGGTCCTAAAATATCATGATACTCAGTTTAAAGGGGTTCTAAATCACACAGTAAAAGCATTTAGAGGTTCATGCTCTCCATGGCATGCATATGTAATTCCTGTAGACATTAACGGAAGTTCTTATCATTATTTTCAAGGTCAGAGTTGTATTAAATGCTATATTGGACTCCTTAGAGTGTCTTTGCACTTCAGTGGTGTTTCTGACTTAAAAGTCAAAGGCAGTTGCTGGTAGCTTTTCACTTGTAAAGGACAGCAAGTGTAAATTATGAGTGCCATTGAGTTAGGTTGTGTGTAGGTTTTGCTCTTAGGCAGAGACTCTACAGTCACTACTATAGGAAAGTGAGAAGACCTTATGACCATCTCCAGATATATTCCTTTATGTTTAAGGTTGTTGGAGTATCTAGGCAGCTTGTCTTTATGTAAAATAAACTGCTCTTGTAGTCCTTTTTGTTACCAAGTGAATCTGCCTCTTAATTTCTGGGAATGAATTCAGTGCTCAGATAGAGCAAGGGTAAAAAAAAAATGATGATTACAAACATTATGCTTGTGAAGAGAAAAAGTTAAAGTGCAGAGAATGCATTTATTTGGGACTTTTATCATGTGTGCTTTAGGGGAGAATCATGCAGTGCTGTCAAGACCAGTGCTTTCAACCAAAACCATATGCCTTTTATCCCAGGTTTCTGGTATAACAAAGCAGTGGGGGATATCTGCATTTTTTGACATTCAGGCTGAATGTATTTATGATACCTAAATACATTTGCAAAATGTATTGCTAATGTTGACTGACATTACCAATTATACTTATAATGCTGAAGACGGCTTTTATTACGTAAATAAAACTATTGTACATTGTGTTGTTTCCCTTGGGCTCCTGAGACTAATACTACAATTCATAATGTAATGCAGAGAATATACTTACTCAGAGAGGCGCAGAATGGAAAGGGGTGTTGTTTCGGTGACAATGCTTCAATTTAACACTGATGTTTCTGGAAAAAGACACGTGTGTTCCCATCCCAACAGTCTTCCAGCAAAAATAAATCCTAACAAAATAAAAATTGCATTTCATAGTTTATTTCCATATTTTTTATTGCACTTCAGCAGTTTGAGCAAAGGAGAAATAAGCTTATTTTGACATAATCTGAGTACTTCCCAGTAGCCGCTTAGGAAATCTAGGCACAGTGCTGTGGTTAGTTGTGTGTGTAATTCAACATAACACAATACTTGAGCTGGAAGCTAAGCTTGTAGAACTAAAAAGAATTTTTCAGTATCTATTATACTTAAGGACTTAAGACACTTCACATGCCATTGGCAAAAATGAGCAACAATGTGAAATTCCAAAAAAGTTCTAAACAAGCAAAAAAAAAAAATTGCATTATAGTATCTTCATAGTAATTGTCAAAAGGATTCTAAAGAAAAGTTGAGGCATAAGGTAGGGTGAAAGCATGAATGTTCTACTTATCAGGAAGTATTTAATTATACATGCTGCTGTTGAAGAGCTTGATGCTCAAGACTATACAGACAGTATCACAATTGAAGTCATCCAGAGGTTTGTCTGTGTAAGATCAGGAGAAATCCATATCTTGATTTTTAAATCCTGTTTATTGGGGTTAAGCTACTGCCATCAATGGCAGCATAAAGTTGTTCTGTATACCTTCAGGAAGATGAAACGCTCTTGGTTCAATCTGGTTATTGGAAGTTGACGATATTTCACACTTTGTCTCATATCTCTAACCAAGTACAGGAGCAGGAAGCATGTTTGGCTTGCACTTCTATGCTACCCGCAGGAGAACTTTAAAGTTTTTCAGATTTTGTGCAGAGCAGGGGGGATTGTTTCTGTTAACATTTCAAATGGTGGTAAGCAAGTCTAAGTCTTCCACTTCTGTTTGCTAGAGAATATTTAAGTGTGTTTTGAAATTTCCCATCTTAGTAATTCACATTCAGTGTAGATGACATAGACAAGATTAGTTAGTTTGGATAAGATCCTGAAACATGACAGATTCTGTGTAAATGTGTGAAATGTGCTTTTACATTTTCAAGCACTTGGTACACCAGACTCAGCTGCTTGCATCGCTTTTGTGCTTGGCACATATTTTAAAACCTTGATAGTATGCAGGAAACCAAGGGGAAAAAAAAAAAAAAGGTTTTGTGGTTCCACTACAGCAGAAGCAGTAGTACGCTGCCTCTGTACTGGAGCTGTTGACTCCTCACAATGCTTTAAGAGCCGAGAAACCAAGGTGTTCTAAGCAGGGTAAATGCAGGCTGTGCAGGATAAGATAAATGATACAACGCTTCAAGTGTCAGTGGAAGAAAGCATTGCATAAACCTTTTATTTTTGTAATGTTATTGTGACAATCTGGGAGAAGTATTTAAATATAGTACATGAATTTGTCTTGGTTTTAGAGATTCCGTGTATCAGTGTTAGACTACAAACTCCATTTTGACTGTGCATTTTGTTTTCTGCCACGCTTGTCTTCTGTTCTCATACTGGACTACACTCACAGGAGGTGCCAGAACAAATTCTTGTACCTGGCATGAAGCTAACGATAGGGGAATAGTCTAATTTTAGCTGTCTATTCAAATGAAATATGCTTTGGAGAAAAAGATGGCTGTTGCCCTTCCTATTTCCTGAATAGGGTAAAATTTCAGGTCCGAACTTGAAAATCAAGGTAAGCAAAAAATGTATCACCTGGCAGGAAGCTGTGATCTCTCTTGCCTAGAGAATTTGTAGTCAGCTTTGACAAGTCAACTGGAAAGTTTACCTGGACATGTTTTGATGAGAAAGTGGAGATGTGGTTAGTTGTATATGCATTGTGTCTTTAACTCAGTTTGTTTAGTGTAGGTAGCAGTTACACTGGACATTACTGATGGACTTTAGCTTGTGCTAGTGTTCAGAATTCATTACATAATCACTGGAGAGCTGCTTGCTGTCTGCTGGTGAATGATAAGATATCTTGTGACACTATCCATTTGTTATTGACAGTGTTGTTGTGTGCCAACCAATTCATCAGGCACCCTTTCATATCTCTTCATTGTTGTGGCTACAGAGATTACCTAAATTCCCTTACATGAGAGAGATACAGTGCTTTGTAGAGTGAACTTCCAACAGGGTCAAGGTCTCTGACTTAAAGGACTAACACTCAGAGGATGATCAGAAGTAGTACGTGAACTGAGGCAAGGAAATGCATTTGTATTTTTGCAGATCTTCTGACCTGATGTTGTTTTGGCATTTTTTGCAGATGTGCAACACACATGGTGTGCTCATTTGCTTTCATTGATGCATACCTCCAAAGTGTTTGTAAGAGGCAAATTTGGACATTTAAGTGTCTGAGCAGTGAAGGTGGTAAGGTCTTGGCATTCTTGTGGATCTTTGACAGGTGGACAGGCTGTGTAGAAGACATCTGGGAATCAAGACAGCAGAGACATTGCAGCCCGTTGAGAGTGATAGAAATGAGTAACACATGAGTCTCTGATGGAATTGTAGTAACACTGGTAATACTTACCACAAATACATTTGCAAGCATCCTGGAGTGGTTTTGGGATGACAAAAATCATTGTGCTCTGACAGATTTTTTGTTCTTGTCTTTTTAAAATAAAGGTCAAACAGTGTGTAAATAATCACTCCTTCAATGTTCAGAGAAGTGGAACAGCATGTGAGAGTGAAACTGTAGGAAAGGACTTTAAAGAGAAATCTCTGAATGCCCTCAGTTTTCTGGTTATAGAAATCGCGGGGACAGGGTGTGGGGAAGGGAACATCAAATGGACTAAATTATCCAGTGCTTTGTTGTACATGGAAGAAAACTTAAATATCCTGGTTGTTTTGGATTCCTGTCATTATTCCCTTTTATGGTATTCATTAGATGAAAACATCTGCAGTTGTTTTGTAAGAAAGCTGGGGAAGCTGTCAGACATGCAGAAGTACATGAACAAGAGTAACCTGTCTAATGAATAGTTGAAATGCGTACTCCTGACTGATGTAGAATGACCTTTGATTTGAGGCCTGACAAAAAAAAAATCTAAATGACAAAATTGGATATGTTCTTAAATAATACCATTCTTATGCCATCAGGCTTGCCTGTGACTGTTGTTGCCATGTTTATTTTAATATGTGCTCATAGTGCAGTCTTGAAGGACAAAGGCATCCAGGAAGGCTGGACAACCTTCAGGAAGGAAATCCTAAAGGCACAGGAGCAGGCTGTGCCCATATGCCAAAAGACGAGCCGGTGGAGTATAACAGTGGCCTGGCTGAACAGAGAGCTTTGGCTGGAACTCAGGAAGAGAAGAAAAGTCTATGGTCTACGGAAGAAGGGCCAGGCCACTCAGGAGGACTACAAGGATTTCACAAGGCTGCGTAGGGAGAAAATTAGAAAGACCAAAGCCGAGCTAGAACTTAATCTGGCCACTGCCATAAAAGACAATTTTAAAAGTTTCTATAAATACATTAATAGCAAAAGGAGGGCTAAGGAGAATCTCCATCCTCTATGGGATGCTGGGGGAAACATAGAGACCCAGGATGAGGAAAAGGATGAGGTACTGGATGCCGCCTTTGCCTCAGTCTTTAATAGTAAGACCAGCTCTCTAAGTGCCGAGATCCTTGAACAGGAATATGGAGATGGGGAGCAGAATGAAGGCCCCGTAATCCTTGAGAAAATGGTCAGTGACCTATTATGCCAATTAGATGCACGTATCTGTGGGACCGGATGGGACCCACCCAAGGGTACTGAGGGAGCTGACGGAAGTGCTCACCAAGATACTTCCCATCCTTTACCAGCAGTCCTGGCTAACCAGGAAGGTACTGATTGTCTGGAAATGAGAGAATGTGATGCCCACCTACAAGAAGGGCAGAAAGGAGGATGCAGGGACCTACAGGCCTGTTAGATTGACTTCGGTGTGGGGGAAGGTTATGGAGCAGATTATCCTGAATGCTGTGTGAGATGCTGTGTGTTGAGCATCTGTTGGTTGAGGGAGCATGCTGTGTTTGCAGTTTCTCCAAAGGCTGCTCTGAGGAGCTGATGAAGGAATGTTATTTAAGTGTTTGTCCCTGTCAATGAATGTTGTCCCTATCAATGAACAGTGCTATATAAAAAACCAGTGACTTAAAGCTGAGGTAGAACTTAATGATCCTTTTTTGGCTCATTATGCTAAGATTGTTGTTCTTCATACCCCCTGCAATATATGAAATACCAGTTCTAAGAGCTCAAAGGCTGACAGTGTGAATTTTGTCATTTACTTGACAGTAAACATTTTTTCAACGTTCTCCAGAGAACAAATACTGAAAGGATTTTAACAAACTTTAAATTATTGCTCTTAGCTACAAGCGATCATCAGTGTGAAGGGTTGGTTTCTGAGATGCATCTCAAAATGATAGACAAACTGTTGATTAATTTCAGTTGTGTGACTACATATATTCAAATACCTTATTTCAACTATATGATTTAACAAAACATTGCCGCATACTTACTGGGGATGGTTTTATCACAGTAGTCAGTACATGAGCCTTTGATTAATGAAAGAATTGTCTTTCTGCCCACTTCTGGAAAACGGGGGGAGAAGAGGGCGTGAAATTAAGGACAAAATCAGAAATGTTCCTTGGAAAATGGGTGCTTTATGAAAATGTCAATTTGAAACCCAAACCAACAATGTATTTGACCAGTGATCTGTGCGATACAATTTTCTAGCAAATAAAATGTATTTTCATATTTTTTAACTAGTTGGAAAAATCAGGATTGCATGAAAGAAGTCTTATTTTGGTACTCTGTTTAACATCATGGTGGATCAATGTAAGTGCGAACAAAAGTATTCACTGGGGTGTAATTGGGCATGAAGTTTTCATGAAGATTTGCAGCCCAATGAAACTCACTATGGGATCCCAAATAGCATTTGAGTGGGATTGCAACAACTGTAAAGATTTTATCATAATAATTAAAGCAAGGTATAGGCAAGATTGAACTCTATTCAAGCGTGTACACAAACTGTTGTTCCTGTTGCTCAGATAAAATGTGCAATTTGACTTGGGTAATTGTTTACATGACTCAGAATAAAGAAAGCAGAATGCTGCGGTAATAACTGCATTGATTATTGTTTTGGGAGTCCTGATCTGGATAAGATCATACTTCTCTTATGCCCCATGTATAAGACTCTCTTAAGATGAAGTCACTACAAAAATAATGCATACTGTACTGCTTATCAGTTGCATTAAAAAGAAAAAGAAAAAGGCAGAAGAACCTATTTCGTCTAGACGATGAATTACCCATATATGAAGGAGAGCAGTGGAAACACTGATCACTCTTGCAGAAGCTGTTCCGTACGTTTGGGCTGCGGTACCATGTATCAGGTTTTACACGGTTAGCTTTTCACATGCTATTCTTCCTCTACTATGTGCAGTATCTTAACTTGGCCCCTGTGAGTGGTTGTAGAAGGGAGTGTTTTTACAGGATGAGTTTAATGGAAAAGAATTTGATAATATTTATTGAACTTACAGCGCAAGTTGAAAAGTCCATGGTAAATTGAGCTCTTCCTCCTTGCCTTGACATTTTCCTCGTTATTGAGGAAAATGTCATTATTAATTAATTATAATAATT
>NW_010420463.1:0-14100 GCF_000710305.1 Buceros rhinoceros silvestris | reverse complement strand
GATTCTGTGATTCTCCATTCCACAAACGTGAAAAATGTCTTTCTGTCTCTCAGAGCAACCGCCACCCTGAAGTGCCATCGATCAGATCGAGCTACTGTTAAACACAGACAAACTGAGAGAAACAAAGTGTAATTTGATCCGTGGAGACCAATAATCATCACCAATCCCTGTTCTACTGTACATACGAAATGACATATTTAAACCGTACTGCCTCGCTAACACAGTTTTGAAAGCAGTGACTTGAGCTTCGGGGTTACAGATGGGGGCAGGAATCAGGGGAGGTCCGCAGCCTTGCTTTTAATTCACTGTATGACCTTGGGTGAGTCACTCCCTTGCTCTCCCTCTGTGAACTGTGGCTAATAGCTCCCCCTCTCCCATCACCTCCTGGTCAGAGAAGGTCGGTGAGGTTAGCCCATGTAAAACACATTAGAATTGTCAGATGAAAGGTGCCAGGGAAGCATGAAATATTAGGATTGGTATATCTGCCCTATTCTTTCAGAAAGCAAAGTAAGGCTCCTCCTGGAAAGAATCTGAATGATATTGGCAGCAATGTAAAGGGAGGTGCTTCCCTCCTCTGAGAGGGCTGCAAGCACTGATCTGCCGCATGCAAAGCTGCAGTCACCAGCTGCATGCCTGTCTATGTTTAGAGAAAGCATCCCCCAACTCCCAAATGGTAAGAGCCTTACGTCAAAAAAAAAAAAAAAAAAAAAGAAAAGAAAAGACCAGGTCAGCCTCCAAGAAGTCCCATTCAGGTTCCTCAGAGAGCCGTCAGGTTTTCCAAGAAACTCTCTGCCCAGAAGACATTTTGTGCTCGATAGGTGCCAGACACTTCTGAAACCCTGCCCACTTTCTGTTAGGGCTTAGAGTTGTTTGATGGAGTTCAAATAGTGCCTGTGAGGATGGGGCTGTTGTCCCTGGCTCCACAGCACTGTGTGAAAGCAGTGGGTAAGCCCTGTCTCTGGAACCTGTGGAGCCACTTGCAAGGAATCCCACCACACAGGCACAGGCTTGCTGCGGCATGCTGGCCAAGTCACACTGGTCACACACACTGGTGATGTCAGCTGTGTTCATCTCCCACCTGCATCAGAGACAGGGACTTCAGCAACTTCAAAATCTGCTCAGAACTCTGTCCCTTACACAATTATTTTCGCCTTTTTTATTTTTTCTTCCCAGGCAATTTTCAGAACCATTCTAGGGGAAAAACACCCCCCATCACAGATACTCAGCATGAAAACAGCAGTGTACCTATTAAAGTCAAGCAAAGACAAGGCTTCCCCTCTCTTTCAGCAGAGCTAACCAGCACTTCTTTTCCAGCTCCTACCAGATGTTCAGGTGAGCAGTATCTCATTGCTATGTCTAAAATTTACAGTTGCTTTGATGCAGGTTTTCACATCCCCTAACAGTGCTGAAGGGCCTTACTACATGATAGCAGCGTGTTTTACAAGGTAGGGAGGGAAGGTTTGCTCCTGCTGCCCACCCAGTGCTCCCAATCCTCTGCTGTGCACTGGGGCTGACCCTGTGGAGAATCAGTAGAGAAGGGGCAGGTGGGAGTTTCGCAGGTACTTTTTGTCACAGTAACTCATGAATATGCTCGGGAATTAACCCCTGTAGGACCAGAGTTAGGTGAGCCATAGTATTGGAAGGGGCTCCAGTCACCATCCATCCCACTCCCCAGCCTCCTGGCAGGACACATGGTTCATGTCAGGGAGACAGTCATCCTTCGCCCTCCAGCAGCAGAGACTCTGCAGCTGCTCCAAACATCTGTTCCTGTGCTTCGCTTGCTGTCCTTACCGTTGGAGCAGTTTTCCTGAAGTTTGACCTGAGTCTCCCTTGCTGCAATTTAAAGCTATTATTTTTGTCTTAGCCACTGCAGACAAAAAGAACAAATCATTCCCTCCTTCTCTGCAAGAGCCTTTTATCAACTTTTAAATGACTTACGTTCCTCCCTCAGTTGTCTTTTTTTTTTATGTAACTGTTCTACTCCCTGTCACTGTGGATGGTGAACTGGAGGTGCTATGGCATGATCCTGGTTTGGGGTTTTTTTTGGTTTTTTGGGGGGTTTTTTTTTTTTTTTTTTTTTTTTTTTTGGCTGAACGTTGCCGGGGTCTTTCAGCCTTCCTCTGTAGGTGAGGGTTTTTTTAGATGCTTGATCATTCCTGTTCTTTCCCTTTAGACCTCTCTGACAAGTTCACATTTTTCTGGAAGTGCCATACTCCAAACTGAACACGGCATTTCAGGTAAGTGTTACCATGGCTGAACACAGATGAAGGACAGCATCACAACTTCTGCACTGTGCTGCTGTCTGTACAGCCAGTACATTGTCTGTGTTTTTGCCACAGCATGATTCATTTTGGGTTGGGAACTCTTTTAATTCCCAGATCTACCTGTTAATAATTCTCTTTGAAATTCCCACCCCCAATTCGAGCTGACAACCAACACTCCCCTCCTTTCACAGCAGCACTCCCAGTTGGTAGGTCAGCCAGTTGACTGGAAAGTTAATCAGACATCAGGGAAAGACTCACAAAGAAAAGGTTAAAACCTAATTTGCTTCTGCTTTGCAAATCATTTGTTCTGCAATTCTGCCTTGTTTATACACAGGGTTCATTCCAAGTGGGACTTCCTTCTCCTGCAATTTGCCCTTGTCACAAGACTGTCACCATAATGAAATGAGGGTTGAGGGTGACTTAACCAGCACTAATGGAGTGGCACCCTCATTAAGGGTGCTGTTAAGTCTGTCTGTCAGAGAACCACATCAATGGAGCTCCAAAGTATCATAAAAGGGTACGTATTTTCCAAAGGGAAGATGTTTTTCAGTGCCTCCTCTGTATGTGTACATGCACTTAAAGTCTAAACCGTGCACCATCTCCAGCAGGAGAGCTTTCATAGCTATGCACAACCCTTCCCAACACGTGATGAGCTGCTGGTTTGCCCAAAGGAACTTTCTGGGAATGAGTGCAAGGGAGGACTTCTGTTTTAAAGGGCACACCAAAAACATCAATAAACCTATTCAGCTTCTCATTCCCCTGTTTCAGGACACAGATATTAATATAACACTTTAGGGTAAGTTTCTGTGACAGTCTCTTGCTGAAGTAGTGATAGTACTGTTCTTGCCCTCACACTGGTGACTTGTTTCAACCCTGGGCATCAACATTTTGCTACAAGAGCTCAACTAATTTCACTTGCAAGACAGCCCCTTTTGCTTGCAGCCCTGTCCCCTCTAAGAATGCATTAACCATTTCTAACAAAAAGCATTTCTGTAAAACTGAGGTGTCATGGTACAGATCAGGGAGAAGAAAGATGTATCACGGTGTGTTAGAAAAATGTCAGGTTGTGATATCTTGCACGGAGCTATAGAGATGATTTCACTAATTCACCTTGTCAGCCGGATTAGGTGAGTTGTATTAACTCTAACCTCTAAGGCAAAAGGTGTGGGGAGCAGGAACAGAGCTTTATATGCTGAGTGAATTTATGAATGTTTCCATGGGGGAGCCAGCTTTGGCAGGGAGCTGATGGTTGTCACCATGCAGTTTATCAAGGCGGGGAAGGAGAAGGCTTGGACAATGCTCTTTGGTACCAATAACAACAACCATATTTTATCAGGTGAAGAGGGGGACTGCTAGTTCGAGGCAAGTGAGCACCTTCGTTCCCATTAAGGGAAGATGTTTGCCTTGAGCATGTTATCCAGGGATGAAATCCTGACCTTACTGCCAAACCTTCCTTGCTGCTGAGGTTTGTCCCCTGGCTGTTTTGTCTGGTTCAGTACAACTCCTTCCTAGTGAAGGGTCTTCCAGGTTTCCCTGGGCGGGATGACTCCTTGTGCAGCACAGCTCTTCTCATCCCAAAGCATTGCTTCTCACGACTCCAGAAAACCTTTCTCCCTGCTGTTTTGTTTTTTTCCCCTTCACATGTTCATAGTTAGCTTGGTTTGTTGCTACAGCCCTGTTAGAAACTGTCTTGCAAAGCTGTAGCTCCTTAACTCTGTCCCAGTAAATCAAAAAGAGGAGCTTTCTGCTCTGGAGGCTGGAGATAGAGAGTATGAGCCTGGGAGGCTTGACAATCAAACCAACAGGGAACGACCCCGAGCAGAGCAAGCCAGGCGTCTGCCACTGCTTGGAGCTGGCAGAGCCCTTTTTGCAGAGGGATCTGCGGCAGACGGCTTTGATGTGTGCAGGAGGAAAGCTTTGAAGGCCCGCTTGCATCAGCCACATTTCCTATCCCCTGGCTTCCTAATTGGACCCAGTAAAGTAAATAATGAAGCCAAACAGCAAACCTGCTTGGCAATGCTAGCCTGCTGGCATGAAGCCTGCTCTCCTCCCACCCTTTGGAGATAGCCTCGTACAACCCCATGGGCTCTGCATATCATCCGCTGTTGACAGGCACACTTGCCTATACTCTTGTATATATATGAGATATATATGAAAAGATACATTCCATATTTTAAATATTATGTATTTTATATATTTTTATATACATAAATCCCACTGTGTGTGCAGAAACACAGAACTAGACCCTCCCCACGTATTTACAGGTCCTTCCCACCTCCGCCCAAACGGCCACTTGCACTGCCACACACTATCATTCCAAGGCTATACTCTTCCGTTCTAGAAATGGTGCACACCCATTGGTGGTGTTAATGTTGTGGTCATAAACTAAACTGAAGTTCAGACCCATTGAAAATATCTGGTTTGTGGAGAGAAATAATAGATACCCTGCTTCTGTGCTTGTTTTTCTTCCAAGCCTCTTTGTAGTTGTGAAGAGGGGAGAGCAGAAAGGGTTATGCATCTTTGTTGGGCCCTCCTCTGCCTAAAACAAGATGCAAGGGAATAAAAAAGATCGCAAATCAATAAATGCCATTTGAAGTTTTTTTCTGTGTAGCAGCTTCCAATGCTGAACTGCAGGTTTTTTTTTCTTTGCAGTCTCCATTTATTGTTTAAGGTTTCTTTCACCTAACTTTTCTCCTTCCCTCTGCACCTTATGTTCCCTAGGAATAGTCTTCTGAAAGACAAAAATAGCTAAGAAAGCCTTTGACATAATTTTTTGTTTTACCTCCAGCTGGGATTTTTTTTTTTTTTTTAATTCAAAACTTTGAAGTTTTCATTTATCAGTGTCTGTCTCCTCTGCCATCACAGATTCCAATGAGCTTGGCATTTTTTTTCTGTCCCTTAGCTGAAGAGACTTGTTTTGAGCAGAGATCAGTGGAGAGCGGCAGATGGTGGATGAGGAAAGGGACAGCTAGTGCTGCAATGCCACAGCAAGGAGGAAAGGCAGAAAAACTAGTGTAGCATGGGAAGTGGTGAAAATGGGGAAAGCTTGAGAGCAAGAGAAAAATAGATGGAGAAAAAATAGAGGGGGAATGAAGAGAGGGGCAGTGGCTGGGACAGAGAAATGCAAACAAAAGTTCTTCAGTAATTGAGAAAAAGAGAAAATGGTAGTTAGCTACAGACAAAGAAAGAGAAACACACTGAGACAGGGCGAAAGAGAAGGACTGGAGGCGAGATGGTGGCAAACAAGAGATGTACAGCGGGAAGAGAGGCACAGTTGTCCCTTGTGCAAAGGGAGCCATGAAATAACAACTGCCAGAGGGACAGGAACAGAGGGGTCACATGTAGTAAGGCAGTAATTACTTGGTTTAAGCAGCAAGGCACAGCAGGGTATTTATTGTTTAAGCTGGCCTCATGCCTCCCATGCCCTTAGGTCTGTAGCTTACACATAAACCAAAAAACTAGTGCAGTGCCAGGGAGGACTCTGGCCTGGCTCTAGCTTCATGAATGAAAATGAGTCAGATCAGGAGGAAACACCCTGGCATGGTTTCCCCTGGCATTCTCAGGACCTTGCTCATCAGCAATCGCCTTTTCTCCTTACATGCAAAGCTGATGCCATGCCAAGTGATCCAGGGACTGCACCCGAAGAGCTCCCTGGCTAAGGCAGCATGAGCACCTGCTGGTGTGGCTGGGGTTAAGAAAGCCTGTGATTTTTGTGGGAACTTTCTCCCCAAACCCCACACATCTAGCATGCAAATAAAAATCTTCCAGGTGGAGAGCAGCCTCCCGAGATTGAATGATGTCTCCGTGCTCTATCTCTCAGGACAGCGCTGACCAAACCTAGCAGGAGAGACCACTTGGGACAACTCACTATTGCTCATGTCTCTGCCCAGTAGCTGGAAGCCAAGAGCTGACAGCTCAGATGCAGCTTGCATCCTGGCTGTGGGTACACATCTGTGGGGGCTGTCTGATTGAAACAGCCACAGCAGGTCTGCTGAATCTCTGAATTTCCACTCCTTCTTCACTCATATTCATAAATGACCACTGAAGGTCATCACACACAACCCCAAGTATGGACACAGAGCAGGTGTGCAATATACCACTGCATCTCAGCAACTGATTAGGTTTTCCTTTCAAAATCCATATGTGAACACAAGAAAGAAAGAGAACCACCCCCTGCAAAAAAAAATCCAGCCCTGCTTCAAGTCAAAGCCTTCTGTTTGACTAGTGCTGTTCTTCTGCTCTTTGCTGAACCAGAAGAATGAATTAATTTTTTGCCTCAACTGGAGATGAGATATAATTTCAAAAAAAATATTTCACGTGAAAGGAAATGACACTTTAAATTTTTTTCCCCCAAATTACTTACTGGATTTTACTCAAGTTTTCTAACACTTTTCAAATGAACATAAACAGCATTTTTAGCATAGATGAATTGCTCTTGAACAAAACTTGGCTGTGATGCCAATGTGTAAAGCAAATTACAAACCATGAGGTAAATTAAGTCATCTAATGTTGCAGCTACAGTATTAAACTCCCTAAACGTTGCATGCTGCAATGTGAGTTGTCATGACTATGCTACCAAACATCAAGCCTTAATTCTACTGCCAAAAAAATGACATATAAACATGAACTAACGAATAGTTGCATGTTTTTTCCATCCCCAGATTTTGGCCTGCTGCCTTTTGGAAGTTACTTTACAACAGTATCAGGTAGATGGTGTCATCAGCTAGATGAATCACTGAGATCACCAGATCTTTGACTGTCTTAAGAAGGCAGGAGTTGGTAAGTCCTCAGAGCCAAGAGGACCATGCTGGAACAGCTGATAAAACATAGGCTGAAAACAGATCTGACAGAGAATTGGAGCCCAGGCACAGGGGTTATTTGATGTGCGTATATGGATGGCAACACAGCAATCTCTTGCTCCCAGCAGTGTGATCAGCTCTGCTGGGAGCTGTTCCCTCTTCCTTCACCACCTACAAAAGGAGGATGGTCCACTGGTTGTTCCTGGCAAGAGGTACAGTGCAAGGGGAAAAAATCAGTTGGCATTTGTTTCCCACGGTGTTAAGCACAGGAAGGTAATGCAAGCTGAGAGTTGATGCAGGGGACTGAGTTCTTGCACCTCACGGGAATCTGCAAGAGGCAATTAAAATACAACAGAAAGCCATCAGCCATTACAGCCTCCAGTGACTCTGTCAGCTGGTTTGCTCTTGTTTGGCCTCATACACTCCTTTCCTTGCATGTTCTTCCATTTTGGAAAAACCACTCAATGCTACGCATGTTTGAAGCCAAGTTCTTCCTCACAGACCAAAGACCAAAGAAAAGATCATGAGCAAGAAGTCTAATTTGGGGCAAGCTCCACAGGAAGCCTGACTGAACTGTATTGTTTCTGTCCTGCCAGTGAAGAGAAGGGGTGTATTGCAATGTAGCCCCTAGTTAATTTCCACAAATCTTTACGTCAGTCCCAGACTTTAGGGAAATCTCAAGTGATGACGCTTGGTGGTACCAACTGTGCCAGTCTGACAACTAGGAACTACAGAGTTGGTCTGTGCTTGGTGGCATCTTAAAACCCTCGTTGTGTTGCTTACAAGAGCCTTGTGTCTCCCATAGAGCAAAATGTGCTCAATATACTATTGTGCAAGAATCAAGTGGTTTGCTTTTGCAGGCATCCATGAAGATGTTTCCCTCGTTTTAAATACAATGAGTTTTTTCCCTTCTGTCTTATGTCTCCTCATATTTCCTGGGATAAGGGGGTAAGAATGAACCTGTGTCTTCTACCTAACTTAAAAACTACCCCCCCCCCATCTTATGTCTCCTCATATTTCCTGGGATAAGGGGGTAAGAATGAACCTGGCTTTCTACCTAACTTAAAAACCCCCCCCCCCCCCAAAAAAAAAAAACAAACCAGAAAAAACCCCCACCCAAAACTCCAGAGATTCACCTTAGCCCATAGAATTCCATCCTTTTATGTTTGAAACTTGGAAGAAGACTTGAGAAATTACAAACTGCCCCAAATCTACTTCAAGTGGAAAAGAGCATTATCTTAGAAGCTTACACACTGCCCCGACTCTTTCTTTGCAAGCTGGAGCCAAACATTTCATGGCCAGCTCACACAACCACTGAATCTCCTGTGCTTTTGCAAGATGGCAATTCCTGTATCTCATCCCTGTTTTCAATGAGGCTACTCTGAACACCCAGTTCACAACTAAAACCTAAAGACCAGTATTTCTGTATCAGCCTGGATCTTGCCACTGATCTTCTACACAGCTATTGTGTTCGACTGAGGAAATGAGGTCAAAGAGTTAAGCCACCCCTCAGCAAGATTTACCCTTTCAAATACATGTCAGTGTGTTGTGATGCCTGGCACCAATATTTGTATAGGTGGATTAGCTCCTTGAAAAATCATTTTGTTTGCTTTTATGTTGACCACTCTCCTTGCTGCAATGTTTCTCAATTAGATCCAGCACAGTGACTCCTGCCACCATCCCCCATATCTGCTCCTGGCAGAAGCACAACAAGGGATGGGGAGATGAGACTAAATGGCTGGATTTAGGAGTGAGCAGGCACAAGGCATTGCCAGGTATCAAGGCAAGGATCGCAGAGGTTTTAAGGCCGGGTGGCGTGTGCTGGGAAGATAATGTCTGGGCTCACACTCTGAAGGGACTTTTGATCAATTGGGCTGGCTCCTGTGATATTATCATCTGAGGTATCTGCTGTGGATTCTTAGTGATAGAGGTCCGGATAAATGATTGCTTCAGTCCAGGATATTTAATTCCTATGCTGTTAGCCACTCCCTTGCTTTCCAAAGAATAAGGAATCTCTCTGTCTCAAGCTTGCAAGGCACTGACTGTGAAGGAGGAGGAAGGCATTTGCTCAGTGACTAATACTGCGGCTTGTACAGTCCTACAGGGGAAGCAAGCAGAGAGGAAATACAGACCCTGATTCTGTAGCTCCCTGGTGCAACTCTTACCATTGCAAGCACAGCTGCTGGTCATGAGCACTACTTGCAAATCATGACTGTGAGGCGGGGTCTCTCCCCCAGGGATATGGGAAAAAGAGGAGAGTCACCAGAAAGGGAAAAGGCAGAAAACGATGAGTGGAAGCAATAGTTTCAGAACAACTCCCTTCTGATTTCTCCCACCTTAACCCATAAGTTTAGGAAAGGTCTGAGTAAAAACCAAAAAGACATTTCATTGCCTTTTTCCCAATTCCTTAACAATCTTTCTTTTTGTGATGCTTACAGAAAACTTCCAACAACTGTAACTCTGCTGGCACGAGCAGATCATGGCCAATCATGTCAGTCAAAATTGTCTCACTGAGCTTCACTTCTCTGCATCCAACTGTTATTGTCATGGAAAGGAACCCACTTGCTTCTCCCCTCCCAACTCCTCAAATGCATTTATCTCCTCTGGGGAGAGAAACATCTTGCTCTGCCAGGAGCCCCTAGCTACCACAGGAGGCAGAGACAGCCCAAAGACCTGAGAAAGCTTGAAAAAACATCCATTTTATGTTGGGGACTCACTGGCTCCTTTCTGCAAAGCTCCCGAAGAGGCAGGGGTTTCATTAGAGTGCCTGTGCAAGTACATGCTGGTGAGAGTTTTACTGTAACTGAAATAGCAGTTGTTCTAATTAAACCAACACAGAGCAAGCCACCTTAATCACCAGCATGATTACATCTTCCTTGAGGAGAGAGGGGAAGAGGAATCAAAACTGCTAAGAGAGAGGGAAGAAGGGGAAATGTGCTGAGTCCACTTGCTCCGATTAGAGCACTAAGGGATGTCTCTCATCTCTGTAAAGATTAACGTGAGCTTCTGATAACATGTTTTATTAAATGCTTATATAGTAATTAATGCTTGAAAGCAGGGTTTCCAAAACCATTAAATGCTTTAACAGGACAAGGCCCAGTGGCTTTCAATGGCATTTGTGCCTGCAGGTAACTCTGGTGCACTGGAAAACTTCACCTCTACTCCCTTATCCAAGTGAGTGCCACATTTACTCCAGCAGCATGATGGAATACTCCTGACATCAGTGTGCTAGGCCACGCAGAAGAAACGAGGGGCAGGGGTGCAAACCATGACCCCACGAGGGAGAGGGTCCATGTTTCCACGACCTTGGGTGAAGGGAGGAAGTGCCAGCAGCACACGGCCAGAGTGACAAATCCATCAGCTAAGGAGCAAGTACCCAGACAGCAAGGACACCTAAAGAAATAGCAGCATGGTAATTCCTGTCCTGACTCTCCCAAAGTCTGCAACAGAGAGGCACATCCGTTCCCGATACGAGGCATGCTGCAGGCCAGGTAGAAAAGCCGCTAGCAAGCTAGGAGGCCAGTGGGCCAAAGCTTAATAGGAAAACAGCAGTGATTTGTCTCCACCACTATTTATGTTTCAAGCACATGACAGGCTGTCAGTGGAAGTGAGTGCTGCTAAATTTACTGCTTCTCAGATCTCCGCCACAGTTGCATACTTGACAAGTCACTTCATTTGAAGGGCTAGGTGTTGAGCTGGACTTTCCTCCCCCACACTCTCCTTCAGTGAAAGCCACAAACCAGCTGTTTTTACACTGCAAATTCTTCCCCTTGGAGGCTATATTATCAGGGTGTGAGTTTAGAGAAGAGGGACATTACCAGCATATTAACTTCTGACCCTGATATGTGCTGGCCTTGTTCTGGGCCACTAGACTGCAGATGTGCGTGTGACAGGACACACACGTGAGTGAACCAAACTAATAACAGCTGGGTTACAGGGCTGGGCATTTGGAGACAGAGAGCATGAGAGTGTAGTGAGCACCGGTGAGTACCAGCTGGACACATGGGTGAGAGCTGCCGAGCATTGTAAGGAGAGCAGTGCAGAAGCTCGCAGGGATGTGAGAGGTGGGTGAAAGAGCACATGGGGATTAGACTCTGCGTGTGCGTGTGCATGTGTGCTGGAAAAAGTACATGTGGAAGTTCAGGTGTGGGTCTGGAAGTACGATGGAGCATTAACACGAGAGCGTGCACAGGGGAAGGCTGGCAGGCAGGGAGAGAGGGCGAGCGCAGGGGTGTGCCTGTGGTCCTGCATGCGGGCAGCAGAGCTGCACGTCACACGGGAGTGGGTGCTTCTTTGTTTCTTCTCTTTTTTGGTGGACTGCAGTTCAGAGTATCATTTGCTCTGCTGTCCTAAATGTTGGATGGTGCCTGCGCCTACTCAGCTTCATGCACGCTTTTGACAAAGTGCCTTTTGGCAGGTGGGACAAGCAAAGAGGTTTCATTGATGGCTGAAAACCTATAATAGCTCACTTCAAACACTCCTGGAAAGCAGCAGAAGGGGAGTGAGGTTGCCATTTGATGATGTGTCCATAAGAAACTCCAGACTTTCCCTTCTTTTTTTCAACTTGTCCTCACTGCACTAGAGATGTCTTGTTGAAGAGAGCCCTTAGTTGCGTGGAAGCTGCTCCCTGCTTTACGCAACTGTGCTACTGCGCAGCACCACATCTTCTCAAATTCTCCCTCTCTCCTTCTGGCCATAGATATCAAGACAAGGTTGTCAGGAATGTGGTGTAATGAAAGACAGCCAAAGGGCACATCCTCCTGCCCCAACCACTCCTTTCCTTTCTTCTATACACAGTGGAGCTTTGCTTTCTCCCGCACATAATCTTGATCTCATGCACAAGATCCTTTCATTTTGTTCTCTCGTGCACTCTCAGTGAATTACACACGTGCATGCACACAAACACATAACCCCTACGCAGAGTGCCATGCAGAAGCAGGACACGTGCACACATCCCCTTTTTTCCTGCCATAAGGGCTCAGGACGACTGCAATTCTCCACCATCCCTTTAGGAATCCGCTCCGATTGCTTTTCCAGTGGTTCAGGCCAGCGGCCCTTGTTCTGCAATTGCGCCACATATTTTCTATGATTAAACATAGCATCTGCAGCTATATTAGCTGAGCTAATAGTGACAAGTGCTATCAATCCTCATACCTCAGTGAATAAACCAATCACCAGCTGGGGACAGAAATCTCCCCTTGTCTCTCATCACCGTAACGTACAAACCAGATGTTTTATGTGCATTACATGCGCCTGTACACATGAACCAAGGTTGCAAATGGGCCACTTCTTTCTCTCCTGGCAGTTGACAGTGCTGCAACACTGGACTGTATTGACAGCAGGCATATTGATTGGCACCACAGTACTTAGCATCCAGTCACCCCTCCTTTACTGCAGTACCTTCTCCTCTTTATCAGCCTTGCCATGGGAAGCATCTGCAATGGCTTGTCAATACTTTGTCCTCACTCTTCTGATCTGTGGATGCCAGTCACACTCTGACAAAGATTGCCTGTTTAGAAACCCAAGAACGGATGGAAGGAAACCGAGAGAGGTGGAGTTTGTGAGTTAGAGACTGGCAAATAGTTTTGGTATCTTCTATTCTTTCTTTGGTTCACTGCTTTCCAAGCAACACAACAGACATTTTTATGAGCAGCTCATCCAAGGCTGCTCTAAATTTTACTGGGGGTGGGGGAGAAAGATGACAATCATGCCCTCCCCTCTGTCCTCCAAGGACCAGGAATTCATCCACAGTAATCATCCATGCCCCATGTATTGAGGGCCTCTGACACTTTTACTGGATAATAGTCCCTCTTAATAATCCAGCCATCCAATCGAATTCCTTTTTATCACCTCTTCAATACCAATACTCTGTGTATAGGCAAGGACTCAGTGCGAAAAAAAAAAAAAGTCCTGCAACTTCTGACCATAAGGTATTGAAATAGTATTTTAAAAAAGCTTTTCAAATGCAAACATTTATTTCCATATTTCTCAGCTGCTCTCAAAACTGCTGTCCTTGTATTTCTAAGTCCAGCATTCCAAATGGGATGCTGGGTTTGATTAAAACAACTTCCTGGCTTATAGGTTATGTCAATATCCTGGTGGGATTTTATACCACCAATCTCAGCAGTTTGCAATAGCAGAACAGTTGAAGGAGGGGAGGAATATTAACTACATTAAAATGGCAAATTCACCTGCAGACTGTATTTTTTCACTGCTACAGGAGCAGAAGGTCCTGACAGAATTTTCAGGCAGTATGAGCTTACGCATACAGGGGGCTGCAATAAGCAAGAAGGAGAGGGAAGAAGAGAGAAGAGAATGGAGAATAGAGGAAGAACAGGCAAAACAACAAAAAATTTTTTTTAAAATGCTATGAAGAAGATAGTTTGTGAGACACAATTCTTACAAGAAGGATAGAAAAGGAAATGTGACACAGAGCATGAGATATTGATGAAAGTTGTTTAAAAAATCCAAGGGGATGGGGAGGGTTAGGGCAAGCAAGCAGAGCTCCAAGCAAGGTGAATCACCATGGGAAAGCAGTGGGGAATGTAGTTAGTGTTGGCTGGGAATACAACATACAAGAGGTAACTGAGGCCTGAGTCTTTGAGATATATTACAATTGTATTGATCTGTGGTAAACAACTGCACTGCTCACAGGCGATACAAGGCTGTTGGCAGTATCACTGAGGGTCTCAGACACTTAGAGGATATGTAACAAATGCACGGGACATACAAAGAGGAAGAGAGGTAAGTTCCCATGATCTTCAATAGTGAGGGCTTGGGACAGAGTGGGAATGTTTGGTGCTAACTCCTTGTCCTTACTTTCTGCCTGCTTCACCTCGTTGAAGGCAGATAAAACACACCATTAACTACCATCCCATTTCTAGAAAAACAAGCGCTCTCATTGCTACCTTCCCAAATGCAGAGAAGCCCTCTAGAAGGTCTCACTTAATGAAATGCTCGATGTTACCAGACAGTCTGCAATTCATGGATCAAAAAGAAAAGGAAGAAGCCGTAGTCCCAACTCTCCCCCCAAACCT
>NW_010420462.1:10198-10430 GCF_000710305.1 Buceros rhinoceros silvestris | reverse complement strand
CTGCCCGCGCTGCCTGCCCGCCCTGCCCTCACCCACCCCGTGCTGCGCGCTACCTGAAGGCTGGGACGTGTCCCTGCGTTTGGCGGCGCCGTGTCAGCCCCTGCCTTTCGCGGCGACCAGGCACGTGCGGGTTTCTTCTTTCTAATTCACGGTCGTTTAGTTACGGTCACTGTTGCGGAGGCTGGAGTTGAATCCTGCACCGGCAGACTGCCCTTAGGAGGGATTATTCAAT
>NW_010420462.1:9170-10083 GCF_000710305.1 Buceros rhinoceros silvestris | reverse complement strand
TGCGTTGTTGGCCTGTGTTACCGGCTACCTCAACGTAAGCTCTCTGTGTACAAAACTGAAGATGAAGAGCATATATTCTCCGTTATAATGCTACTACTTTTTTTCCCCATGACAAACAGAAACTAACTTAATTTCACTGTAGTCTGGGGAAACAGCTGTCATTCAGAAAGCTAGATGGCACAGACTCCTCCCAGTCCAACAGAAAACATGAGCCATTTGGCAGTAACTGAGCTTAATGCCTGTATTTTAGGCAGGCAAAGGGATGTGCTATCTTAACACCATCAGAGTGATAATTGGAGACATCTGTCTTGCTGTGCATCTTTCTGCCAGGGACAACTGTATTGCAAGCAAAAAATCACAGGTACCTGCCAGCTAGCTGTAATCAGTCAGACTGCTCTAAGGTCATTGAAGTCAATACCCACCTGTCAAACTGGTCTTTTTTGCTAGCAAACAGACATGGAAAACATCTGCTTCTGAGCAGGTTAGTTAGTGTTACAAGAAACTGAAAAATAATGCATTTAATTACTGTTCTAGAAATCCAAATGTTTAAACATTTGGTAAGATATTTTAAAGTACTTGCAGGATGAAAAGTGTGAAGAACAGGTGATTAAGTGTATTTTCCACGGGATCTAATTGTGCTGTTGACAGTATTTTTCTGTCATTAAATCCTTTTTTTCCAGCTGTCTTCAGGAGACAGTTCAGTGTGCTCATGAGTATCGTGGGTAAACATGCCTTACCCTATGAGCTAAGTGATAGGTTGAATTCACTGGTCTTTATTAAAGAGCAATGCATTCCCATACTGGCATGGTAGCCCAGTTCTTCTAACTGCATAGTTTCATTATTTAAAAAATTAGACAAAAACAGTCAGCCAGACTCCAAAGTAAAAACTTATCAGATTAATTATTTTTTCTTC